>NC_084607.1:8260267-8302767 GCF_033807715.1 Cololabis saira
TATCTATACTTCTACCTGAGTAATGAATGTGAATACTTTTGACACCTCTGTTTACGTTGCATGAGTGACCATTGCATGCGACTGCTGCTGCATCTGCTATCGTCACAAGGAAAGCAAGAAAACATGATTGCATCCCAATCCGAGTGGAGGCAAACATGAATGCTAGTGAATCAAACTTTAGGAATGAGATCACAAGCACGTCTAATATTCTTTTCCGTTTAATCGTGCAGCCTTCTCGAGGTGTAGCGGTTTTCCCGGCGTAAACACATATTTCACAAGCTTTCATCAGTTCCTCTTTAATGCATGCTCTTTTTAGATGCAACGGCAACATTATTACTCCCAAATCACACAGTTAAAACAAGTCAAGTAATAAATACTTTATTTTCACATTAGTATTAAAAATGCAGTCGTTTTCGGGTCACAATATTTCCTCTGTACTGCAACATTATGCACTTACCCTAAACAGCATTATGTACAGCAGTTAAAAACGGTCTAAGAGAAACATTGTTCAGAGATCAGGTGTTGGCATCTTGCTCATCGGCCACCGCCGTTGCCGCCTCCGCCTCCAGCGCCGCCTCCTGATTGGTCCTGAGCGCCGGACATCATCAGGAAGAGAACGAGAGGCACGATGTACATCCACTGAGGAGGGAAACGAAGAGAAGGGAAATCAATTACAACGTTCGCCGTGTTTTCAAGAGAACAAATTTACTGGAATTAGTGACATGTAATTTTAAAAACGGTCCCATATCTTTATTCCCCCCCATCATTGATTAGGTTAATTTCTAAATAGCAGAGAAGAAAGGAGAGTGAAGATTTCAAGGCCAAAACACCATTCTGATCATATCCAATCTGAATTGATTCATACTGATAGCTCAATATTTAACAGAGGTGGTTTTGATTGAATGAAATTTGATCTCCCTCATTTAAAAACTTGACTAAAGGCCCAAGACGTTTTTGACATCGGACGAGTAGAGAGGGCGTGAGTGGAAGGGAAGGAAACGAGTGAAAACTAGGAGGTGTGTTTGAGTTAGTCACACTGCAGAGAAGTTAAACACAAACACGCAGAGGAGGGAGGGGAGACAGAATGAGCCACAAGTAAGAAAACTGTACTTCAGTGGGAATCAGCTCTGCTCTCTGCCTCCCCCTGCTGGGGGTTGTGCCGAATTGCTGACCATGAGGAAGATTGCACCTCCAAGAATCAAATACCACTGGAACACAGCACAGCACTGAGTCAACACACGGTCACTGAGCACAGCAAGGGACACACGGCACAGAACAAAACAACACACACACATGATCAAAAGAGCTCAGACGAGCCAAGCAACGGGTCACAGGATCAGGACGCTGGTGGAAACGTGGCTCGGATGGAGACCCAACTTTACTCCAAATGACAACTAGGGATGGGCGGTATGGACTAAAAAATGTATCACGATAATTTCTGGCATTTATCCCGATAACGATAAAAATAATAACAATACAAAAATGTCATCAATGGGAATTTTTCTCTTTCTGGCTCATTTCTTTCTTTCTTTCTTTCTTTCTTTCTTTCTTTCTTTCTTTCTTTCTTTCTTTCTTTCTTTCTTTCTTTCTTTCTTTCTTTCTTTCTTTCTTTCTTTCTTTCTTTCTTTCTTTCTTTCTGGCTCATTTCTTTCTGGCTCATTTCTTTCTTTCTTTCTTTCTTTCTTTCTTTCTTTCTTTCTTTCTTTCTTTCTTTCTTTCTTTCTTTCTTTCTTTCTTTCTTTCTTTCTTTCTTTCTTTCTTTCTTCTTTCTTTCTTTCTGGCTCATTTCTTTCTTTCTTTCAGGCTCATTTCTTTCTTTCTTTCAGGCTCATTTCTTTCTTTCTTTCTTTCTTTCTTTCTTTCTTTCTTTCTTTCTTTCTTTCTTTCTTTCTTTCTTTCTTTCAGGCTCATTTCTTTCTTTCTTTCTTTCTTTCAGGCTCATTTCTTTCTTTCTTTCTTTCTTTCTTTCAGGCTCATTTCTTTCTTTCTTTCTTTCTTTCTTTCTTTCTTTCTTTCTTTCTTTCTTTCTTTCTTTCTTTCTTTCAGGCTCATTTCCTTCTTTCTTTCTTTCTTTCTTTCTTGCTCATTTCCTTCTTTCTTTCTTTCTTTCAGGCTCATTTCTTTCTTTCTTTCTTTCTCATTTCCTTCTTTCTTCTTTCTTTCTTGCTCATTTCCTTCTTTCTTTCTTTCTTGCTCATTTCCTTCTTTCTTTCTTTCTTTCTTGCTCATTTCCTTCTTTCTTTCTTTCTTTCAGGCTCATTTCTTTCTTTCTTTCTTTCTTTCTTTCTTTCAGGCTCATTTCTTTCAGGCTCATTTCTCAGGACCCTTCCTTCCTTCCTTCCTTCCTTCCTTCCTTCCTTCCTTCCTTCCTTCCTTCCTTCCTTCCTTCCTTCCTTCCTTCCTTCCTTCCTTCCTTCCTTCCTTCCTTCCTTCCTTCCTTCCTTCCTTCCTTCCTTCCTTCCTTCCTTCCTTCCTTCCTTCCTTCCTTCCTTCCTTCCTTCCTTCCTTCCTTCCTTCCTTCCTTCCTTCCTTCCTTCCTTCCTTCCTTCCTTCCTTCCTTCCTTCCTTCCTTCCTTCCTTCCTTCCTTCCTTCCTTCCTTCCTTCCTTCCTTCCTTCCTTCCTTCCTTCCTTCCTTCACGTTGTGCGTGGATTTAACACAGAACCATAAATTCTTACCGTGGGGAATTTTTTTTTACGGTTTATCATGAACGGTAAAATATCGCCCATCCCTAGTGACAACTCAAACAAAACCTCACTGTAGGCTTTAAAAGATGACTCACTTTTTTTGTTATTTAAAGTTTAAAAGTGAAACTGTGATATGACTTTTGTTGCAGTTACGGTTTCTCAATAACAGCTTGAAAAGGGCATCTTTTTGTTTGAATCTGAGCCAAACTACGGGTATGAAAGCACCCTTAAATAGGAAAGACAGGCGTTGCAAGTAGGAATGGGCGATATTTTACCGTTCACGATAAACCGTCAAAAGAATTCCCCACGGTAAGAATTTGTCATCTTGCGGTAAAAATGATAAATTCCCGTTGATGGCGTTTTTTGTGTAAAACTGATTTATGGTTCTGCGTTAAATCCACGTACAACGTACGGGAAGGAAGGAAGGAAGGAAGGAAGGAAGGAAGGAAAGAAATGAGCCAGAAAGAAAGAAAGAAAGAAAAAGAAATGAGCCTAAAAAGAAAAAAGAAAGAAAGAAATGAGCCAGAAAGAAAGAAATTAAGGAGCAAGAAAGAAAGAAAGAAATGAGAAAGAAAGAAAGAAAGAAAGAAAGAAAGAAATGAGCAAGAAAGAAAGAAAGAAAGAAATGAGCAAGAAAGAAAGAAAGAAAGAAAGAAATGAGCAAGAAAGAAAGAAAGAAAGAAATGAGCAAGAAAGAAAGAAAGAAAGAAATGAGAAAGAAAGAAAGAAAGAAAGAAATGAGCAAGAAAGAAAGAAAGAAAGAAATGAGCAAGAAAGAAAGAAAGAAAGAAAGAAAGAAATGAGCAAGAAAGAAAGAAAGAAATGAGCAAGAAAGAAAGAAAGAAATGAGCAAGAAAGAAAGAAAGAAAGAAAGAAAGAAAGAAAGAAAGAAAGAAAGAAAGAAAGAAAGAAAGAAAGAAAGAAAGAAAGAAAAGAAAGAAAGAAAGAAAGAAAGAAAGAAAGAAAGATAAATTCCCATTGATGACGTTTAGTAGTATTTAGTATCTTTTAGAGCAGTGTTTTGGGGGCTCCAAAGACTGAATGTGGTGAAAGATTTATAGTTAAAAAGGTGGAGTTGAATTGGTATTTTTTTTATCGTCATTTTATCGTTATCAGGATAAATGCCAGAAATTATCGTGATACATTTTTTAGTCCATACCGCCCATCCCTAGTTGCAAGTACAAAAAAACAAACCACGAACAGCAAAGGAAAAGTTCTTTGAATTTGAGAAGACATCCCTACTTACTGGCTACAAATAAAGGCATGTTTACTGAATACATGCAGGTACAGTGAGTCTCCTAACAGATTTTACAGTGACTAAACTGGTTATTACAAACATCAGAGCACAATATCAAAGGCTGAATATAACCTTCAAGGCACAACTTGCAGGCATTACAGGATACTTTTAGTATGAGCACTTACATATTTAGCAAAGAATGACTTCTGCTCTTGTGGATTCTTCCCTTTCTTCTCAGTTTCTTGTTCCATTCGTTCAATGAACAAAGCGGTCTCAGGTCTGAAAGAAAGATCAGTACTGAAGCAACTGCTGAATCAGAGAAATGTACTTGAGACCTGTACCGATGAGCGAATGGTGTGGAGCTGCTGAAGCCTGACGAATCAAAGGTATTTCAAATAAACACATAAAAACAAAGGCAGATAACGGGACTGACCCAGGGGCATTGACAGGAGCCATGATGCTCAGCGTGGTGTTGAAAACCTCCAGATCAACTTCATCCTCCACCTCAGTGCCCCGGCAGGCTCCAGGTAACGTTACTATGGAGACGGCGATGAGGTAGCCGGAGACGTCTGTGTGGAGCGTGATCACGTCACTCAGGTGGGACTCCACCATGGCACACTGAAGAAAACAAGTTTATACCAACTTGAAAACAATATCATGTCTTAGAAAACTGAAAAATACAATATAAGGAGCCATAAAAAAAGAAAAACCACAAGATGTGTCATATAAGGACAATTTTCCCCCCAATATATGAAATTTCCCAAGTCTCACATACTCGTTTTTTTAGGTATTTTGGTTGATGAGAAATTGAATTGGAAAAAACATATACATTTCATTCATAATAAAACTGTGAAGTCATTGGGCATCATCAGCAAACTGCAAAATCTCGTTAATATTTCTTGCTTATTAACTCTATATTCTTCTATGATTTATCCTTATTTGATTTATGGTAATATTGTTTGGGCCAATACATACCCGTCCAGTCTTCATCAACTTTATTTAATTTGTTAATTTATTTATTTGTAAGACTGGCAACTTTTTCTCTGCGGAACCCTCTACTCCTTTGTTCAGAAAACTCAAAATTCTTTCAGTATATGACATAAATATTCATCAGATATGTGTGTTTTTATACAAACATATGTTTTTGCCTTTTTCTTTACCACTATCGTTTAGTAATTTTTTTCACATATAATTCTCAAATACATATACTAGACAGATTAATCATCTCCATCTTCCTTTTTATAAAACTAAACACGGCCAGTTTTCCCTCAGATATCGCGGTGTACAGATATGGAACTCCAAATCTCAAATTATCAAAAGCTCTGCTTCTCTAGAGATTTTTAAAATAAATGTATCATCTCATTTAATTCACATTTAAAAAATTTGCAAACTATTAAAATAAAATAAATATGGAGGTAAAATTTACTTTAGTAACTTAAAAATGTCTAATTAATTAGCAACATTTTTGAATGAAATACATACAGCTCTGACAAACGCTGTGAGGTAACCGTCCAACTGCCACTCCGTCTGTCTGTCCGCTTGCAGAAAAACACGAGGCACTCTGATCTTGTAAAGACCGTCAACTGCTGCCACTTCCTGAGGAGAAGAGACAAACATCTTACAAAAGATATAAGCTTTGGCTGGCTAAGAAAAGGGTTATCCTTTGTACAATTAACAACTTATTACTAGGGATGTACCGATCCGATCAAGTGATCGGAAATCGGCCTGATCATGTTGTTTCAGACTTGATCAAAATCTGACGTTGCATCCCGATGGTTCGGATATATAATTTATTCTCATTATTTTGATCAGGGCATCAAACAGATGATGGAAATGATAAATAACCAGTGAACCAACGAGCAACAGGTCCACGACGCTGCTAATATGAAGAAAGCTACGGGTGAGGTGGGGGTGCGGAGTGTGGGCTGCGTTACGTAAAGTGAGTTGAATAAAGTTGTTTGTTTTTTGCTGATCTGCACGGCAGTGTTACAGCGGATGTAAATAAATAAAAGTTACAACGGTGATTGAAAACCGAACAAAGCGTCTGTGTCGTCTTCCTGAGCTGAGCATTCAGAAAACGCCACAGGCTGCGGGCAGCGTGACGGACACCCTGCTACCGCGAGGAAAATTGTAGGTCTTTCAAACACAAACATCTTATTGTTTAAGCCAGAAAAGGACAGTAAGAAGTAAGAGTACAGTCTAAAAACCACTTTTATTTGCTTATTAGTTTACATGCCTGCTGGGTTTTTTAAGTTGAGCAGCTGTTTTCATTTAATTTAAATGTATGTTTAAATTTGCACTATTTTACTAGTTAATAGTTGCACTATTATTATTTGATTGTTCAAGCTATCTCGAAGAGAACTGCACTGTTTAAATGTTAAATGATAAAATAAGAATAAATTAAAAATGAGGGAAACCTGGATCTGTTTGTTTTGCATTTGTTCATCTTTTTAATTTGTTACGAAAGTATCGGATCGGGACTCTGTATCGGCAGATACTCAAAATCGAATGAAATGAATCGGGGCCAAAAAAACCTGATCAGGACATCCTTACTTATTACACAATAGGGCTGCAACGATTCGTAAACGTTGTTGACAAAAATCGATAATCAAAATTGTCGACAATGAATTCCATTGTCGACAATTGTCGCCAGACGTGTTTTTCCAACGGAGTGAGGCATCTCACTTCAATATAATCTCTGCCGAGAGTCGCACAGCACGATAGCGTCTCACTCAGCTGCGGGTAATAAAACTTCAAAATTTTTGGAGCATTTTAGCCTCGATACGGCAAATAAAAAGATGACTTGCAAGGTTTGCAAAGCTGACCTTGGTTTTCACGGGAGCACGTCGGTAATGAGTGTTTACCGGAGTGTTGAACAAAACGGACTCTTCGCCTTGGTAATATATTAAGCCTATTTTCATTTGTTAAATTAATTCGTTAACTTTGTTTATTACATGTTATTTATTACTATTATTTGAGCCACTCACAGCCTACTCTCGTTGCTATAACCTCAATCATAATTGATGCAGCTCGAAAGGCAAAAAAGCTTGTGTGATGATGACAATGATGGATTTGCATCGCACTTTCAGTTAGGTGTTTATGAACTTTCAATTATCCATCAAACTCCACAATGATCATGTTAACATTAAATCAGATAGATTTGTCTGGACATTTCTCTTGCGGGACGGGAGAAGACACTAAATCAATGCATCTCTATTGTGGGCCGTGCGGGCATAAATTCTCAGTTTTGCGGATGCGGGCGGGAGCAGGATGAAGAAAATAGTCCTGCTATATCAGGGCTCTAGTGCCATCTTTCTTGTGTTTATTATCATTTGCCACATAATTAAAGCAACCTCACACTAAATTTAAAAAAAAATTACTAATTACCCGATTAGTCGACTAATCGTTTCAATAGTCGGTGACTAGTCAACTATTAAAATAGTCGTTAGTTGCAGCCCTACTACACAATGCTCCTCAGTTTTCATTGCATATACAGTATATTATTGACTCTAAGTGTTTTTCTCTGGTGCTGGTCAAAAAGTGTCCATAAAGACGATAACATTTAATTCAAGAATAAAGAGTGAATGCATCAGCGAGTCACAGCTTCAGTTCATCTTGTCAACCTGATTCACCTTCAGTTTGCTTCTGTCCTCCTCCGACAGCTGACTCTGAGTTAGTGAGACGCCGGGCTCCCTGCCAGACTTCAGCACCAGCGCTCCGCGCACCTGGAACTTGGCTGTATCATCTGGGGGGCGGCAGAAATATTTTACTGCAATGATGAGGACAAATACCAGTATGTAAAATTGACAGCTCTGGCCCAAAACCTCCACTAATG
The DNA here is from genome assembly GCF_033807715.1 of Cololabis saira. Classification (NCBI taxonomy): domain Eukaryota; kingdom Metazoa; phylum Chordata; class Actinopteri; order Beloniformes; family Belonidae; genus Cololabis; species Cololabis saira. The sequence goes on from NC_084607.1 coordinate 8,268,026, forward strand.
AACTGTGGAGACTCTGTGGAACAGTTTGGAGCAGGAAATAAAACAAAGTAGTAACATAGATCTGTTTAAAAAGAGATCAAAAAAAATTCTTTATAAACAGTTATATGGAAGAGGAAATCGGTTAACGAAGAGTGTGAGAAACAAATAAAATAGTGAAAGTAGTAGTAGTATATGTTGTATAGTAATTTAATATAACTGTAATAACTGTAATAATAACCAATCTGCATGATGCGCAAGATGCTAGGCACGTCACGCGTGAGAACGCGCAAGACTTTTCTATACGAAATATTTTTGATCAATTTTAAATCTACCTTATAGACTGTTATTACTAAATGTTATCATTAAGTGAGAAAAATAAATTTCATGACCAGTCAGTCAGTCAGTCCTGGAGTTGAGGGGGGGTGGCATCCCTCCGAAATAAAAACGGTCAAAATCATCCCCCCTGTAAAACTGCCATCCCTCCTTTCCATCCCTTATGCCATTTCATCAATGAATGTGGTTTTACTGCTATTTCAACATTTAGAGTCATCACCAGAAAAATAATACCAGAAAAATGTGACAATTTTCACCTGTTTCAAGTAAATTTTCACTTGAAATAAGTAGAAAAATCTGCCAGTGGGACAAGATTTATCTTCTTATTACAAGCAAAAAAATCTTGTTCCACTGGCAGATTTTTCTACTTATTTCAAGTGAAAATCTACTTGAAACAGGTGAAAATTGTTGTTTTTCCCAGTGATGAGTATTGTTTTAAGTGTAATGAGATTTGTTTTACTAAAATTAGACATTTAACTAGAAATAAGACAAATATTCTTGTTAAGATTGTGAGTTTTTGCAGTGATCCATTTTACTTATCCTGTGAAGGACAGAGTCGTATTGATAAGTTCAGAAAACTGTTTTTTATTGTTGTGTTTTGATGTATTTGATGTAAGCCCAGTGGATATTTAAAGCTTACAGAAGGCTGCATTTAACTGCTGCTATGTCATTCCTGCAGTATTTCTGAAGGTGTTTTGGTCAGTGCTATTATTTGTAATATATTATATTATTTGTAATCAGCACAAATTATCTGTCCCCATATGATAAAATCCACCATCCCCCCTGATTTTATATATATATATATATATATATATATATATATATAAATAAATGAAACCCAGCCACATATGAGAATACATAAAAAAAAGGTTAATATTGTGGTATAACGTGATTAGCACAAGTCTTAGTTAGCCTGCAGGTATTTACAACAGCAATAACAGAATCCAACAGTGAAATGTTCTCACCGACTTCAAACGAGTGTTCCAGGGGAACAGAGAAACCCCCGAACTCCGTCTCGAACGCGTCTCCGACCTGTCAATCAAAACAACCACAGTTTACCGTCAGTCCTGCAGCTAACGCTAACATGTGGCTAACAGCCGGGCAGACACTTCATTCAACGGTACAGGTAATGTGTTCATCCTCACCCTGCGACCGTTATTACAACAAACATAATTCGTGAAAATTAAAATTAAAAAAATAGAAAGAAAAGATGGTTTTAATGTCAGGACGTGAGCCATTTTCACTGACGTTTGCACCGGACGAGAGAGTCAGGTGTACCGGGGCCACTTCCGCTGGTTTTCACAATAAAAGCACCGGAAGTAAGCGATTATGCGTCATTTAGATCAGCAATATTTTTTAAGGCAAGGCAAGTCAACACAAGGTAATTCAAAGTGCTTTACATCAACATTAAAAGCAGCAAGACATAATTAAACAGTAAATAACAAATACAATGAAATAAAATGATAAGAAAAGAGGTAAAATAATAAAAAGCACAAGTTGTTAAAAAGTAAGGGCGGTAGTATTTAATTTAAGAGTACGCTTCAGTAAACAGTAATGTTTTTAGCCCTGATTTAAAGGAGTTGACAGTTGGAGCAGACCTCAGGTCTACAGGAAGTTTTTTCCACCGGTGAGGAGCAGAATAACTGAACGCTGCCTCACTGCAAAAACTCAAAATCTTTACAAGAATATTTGTCTTATTTCTAGTTAAAATGTCTCATTTTTAGTAAAAATCTCATTACATTTAAGACAAGACTCAAAAACAACAGTTTTCACCTGTTTCAAGTAGATTTTCACTTAAAATAAGTACAAAAATCTGCCAGTGGAACAACATTTTTTTGCTTGTAATGAGAAGATAAATCTTGTCCCACTGGCAGATTTTTCTACTAGTTATTTTTCTGGTAATTAATCTTGTTTTAAGTGTAATGAGATTTTTTGACTAAAAATTAGACATTTTAACCAGAAATAAGACAAATATTCCTGTTAAGATTTTGAGTTTTTGCAGTGGCTTGGTTCTGGTTCTTGGGAACCACAACAAACCAGATCCAGATGAACCTCAGGGGTCTGGGAGCTTCATAGGAACTAACAGATCCACCATGTATTCTGGTCCAAGACCATTCAGGTCTTTGTAAACCAGCAGTAAGATTTTAAACTCTATCCTTTGACTCACTGGAAGCCAGTGCAGTGATTTCATGACCGGTGTAATGTGGTCCAGTTTCCTGGTGTTTGTAAGGACTCTGGCGGCAGCGTTCTGGATCAGCTGCAGCTGCCTGATAGATTTCTTGTTAAGGCCTGTAAAGATTAATCTCATATAATGTTTTGTCTACTCTAATCTCTTATTCAAATGTATTTGTTGCTCCAAATTGTGGTTGTTTTGGGTCTGGCAAGGATTAATTAATGTGTAAAAAAAATGTGTAAGGCCCAATAATAAATACTAGGTTTAGCAAGGTATCACAATTGATTTAGGGCATTATACACTATAATCAGAGGTGTCAAAAGTATTCACATTCATTACTCAGGTAGAAGTATAGATACTAGAGTTTAAAAATACTCCTGTAGAAGTTGAAGTATCAACTCAAGTTTTTTACTCAAGTAAAAGTATAAAAGTACTGGTTTCAAAACTACTTAAAGTATAAAAGTAAAAGTAATGTAAGGGGGAGAAAAAGCCATTAAGGACAAAAGCCATTGAAAATGAATGCAATTAGTATAATGCAAACATATTAAAGAACCATATATGTGTACTATTGAGCATTAACATGTGTTTCAGAGAGCAGCAGATATGATGACTAGTTGCCTATAAGTATTGTAATGGTGCAAAAAGTCAAACTTCAGAGGCATGTTATCATTTATTCTAACATTTCTTGGAATGTACATCCAAGTTTAGTTGCAGGAATCTGAGGGAACGGATGTAAGAACAAAACTGGACAAGAACATCTGAAACAACCACAACCAAATTCACTCTATCCGGATGGAGCAATTTAACTGGATAGTTTTTGTTAAAGGCCGAAATGAAATAGAGTAACGAGGCTGTTTTTAAAATGTAAGGAGTAAAAAGTACAGATAATTGTGTGAAAATGTAAGGAGTAAAAGTAAAAAGTCGCCTGAAAAATAATTACTCCAGTGAAGTATAGATAACCAAAATTTCTACTTAAGTAAAGTAACGAAGTATTTGTACTTCGTTACTTGACACCTCTGACTATAATAGTATAGTTTACATTATAAGTAAAGTATGGTATACACTATAAATGTAATATCTGTGATTTATTACCTGCCAGTTCCAACATGAAGGTTCGTGGGCGAGATGTGTTGATGCACTGACACATCTTGGGCCAGCAGAGGCTGCCAACAGACCGACAAAATAAAGAATAAAAGATACTCCTCACCACAATCACTTCCAGATACCATTCTTACCACATGAATGCTAAATATTGATGCGCTGTAATGAAGATGCTTATTCAGGTTTTGAAACCATTCAGCATTCAATGCTCCACTTCAGCTTGAGTTTTATTTAGGTGAAATGTCAGTTTAAGGAGCAGGACCTCACTGAATCTCACCGACGCCAGAACTGCTGCTGATGCTCATCCCAAGACCCAGATTAGTGGTTTACTGTGCTGTGTCTACATTAAGCTGGGATAGACAGCTGTTCATATCTACCATTAGTCTCAAGTGACTACTTGAGACCGGTTTTATTGCTCATCTAGAGTTTCTCTTTTATGCTTTGGGATCAATGACTTTTTATTTTTTCCTGAGGAGAACTATTTCGAGCTTTGCATATGGATTCCTCTCCCTGTTCATGTTGTTTAACATAGTGAAAGCCGCTGGACGCCAGAGTGCACAGGAAGCTTATAAGATAATATCTGCGCAGGGGTCGTCTGGGGACTATAGAGCAGAGGTGTCAAAAGTATTCACATTCATTACTCAGGTAGAAGTATAGATACTAGTGTTTAAAAATACTCCTGTAGAAGTTGAAGTATCAACTCAAGTTTTTTACTCAAGTAAAAGTATAAAAGTACTGGTTTCAAAACTACTTAAAGTATAAAAGTAAAAGTAATGTAAGGGGGAAAAAAGCCATTAAGGACAAAAGCCATTGAAAATTAATGCATCTTAGTATAATGCAAATATATTAAAGAACCATATATGTGTACTATTGAGCATTAACATGTGTTTCAGAGAGCAGGAGATATGATGACTAGTTGCCTATAAGTATTGTAATGGTGCAAAAAGTCAAACTTCAGAGGCATGTTATCATTTATCCTAACCTTTATTGGAATGTACATCCAAGTTTAGTTGCAGGAATCTGAGGGAACGGATGTAAGAACAAAACTGGACAAGAACATCTGAAACAACCACAACCAAATTCACTCTATCCGGATGGAGCAATTTAACTGGATAGTTTTTATTTAAAGGCCAAAATGAAATAGAGTAACAAGGCTGTTTTTAAAATGTAAGGAGTAAAAAGTACAGATAATTGCGTGAAAATGTAAGGAGTAAAAGTAAAAAGTCGTCTGAAAAATAATTACTCCAGTGAAGTATAGATAACCAAAATTTCTACTTAAGTAAGGTAACAAAGTATTTGTACTTTTTTACTTGACACCTCTGCTATAGAGGTAGAGGAACTCTTCATGTCCCGCTCTGAACCCTGCTAGGGTTGGCTCCCTGACTTTTCATCATTTCTCCAAATGTCCTTGTTGAATAAATGCATTGATTATAAAGCGGTTCTGTCCAAATAAAACATTAGTGCTTGTATCCCAGGGTGGGCCTTAATGGTTTCTGCACTCAGTCACATCAGCAGAGCTGCCTGATTTAGAAATTTGAATATTAAACTGGGCAAAATGAGGTTCCTCAGTAAGTTAATTGAATACAGTCTTTGAATATAACTTAAAGGATGTGAAGGGTTTGGGGTAGGAATGGGTGATATTTTACCGTTCACGATAAACCATCAAAAGAATTCCCCACGGTAAGAATCTGTCATCTCGTGGAAAAAAAAGATAAATTCCCGTTGATGACGTTTTTGTGTAAAGATGATTTATGGTTCTGTGTTAAATCCACGCACAATGTAAGTGAAGGAAGGAAGGAAGGAAGGAAGGAAGGAAGGAAGGAAGGAAGGAAGGAAGGAAGGAAGGAAGGAAGGAAGGAAGGAAGGAAGGAAGGAAGGAAGGAAGGAAGGAAGGAAGGAAGGAAGGAAGGAAGAAAGAAAGAAAGAAAGAAATGAGCCAGAAAGAAAGGAAGGAAGGAAGGAAGGAAGGAAGGAAGGAAGGAAGGAAGGAAGGAAGGAAGATATGAGCCAGAAAGAAAGAAAGAAAGAAAGAAATGAGCCAGAAAGAAAGAAAGAAAGAAGGAAAGAAAGAAATGAGCCAAAAAGAAAGAAAAAACGATAGATTCCTGTTGATGACGTTTTGTAAAGCCGGATTTATGGTTCTGCAGGAAGGAAGGAAGGAAGGAAGGAAGGAAGGAAGAAAGATATGAGCCTGAAAGAAAGAAAGAAAGAAAGAAAGAAATGAGCTAGAAAGAAAGAAAAAAGGATAAATTCCCATTGATGACGTTTTTGTGTAACAAACATGGCGGATCTGAGAGCGAGATAGATTTATAGTTAAAAAGATGGAGTTGAATTGGTATTTTTTTTATCCTCATTTTTATCGTTATCGGGATAAATGCCAGAAATTATCGTGATACATTTTTTAGTCCATACCGCCCATCCCTAGTTTGGGGTTACGTTACTCTCTGTGGTTCTGGCTTTTCCTCCCCTTTCTTTCTTTCTTTCTTTCTTCTTAGCAACGTTCATCCATTCAACAGGCTCATTTAGAACAGACCCTGATATTTGGCACCTCCAAGCGAGAATTCATGGATCGTTGTTCTTCTGTTCCTGTCCTTGCATGCATTGGATCCTGGCTCTAGTAATTTAACTAGGTCTTAAGTTGCTAAAATGCTATTAAAGGCTTTGGGTCAGCTAAAGGGCAGATTGGCTGCGGCTTCACAGGCCGGTGTCGCTGCCAGTGGTTGCTCCGAAACGTAAAAGCTCGGAACCAAAGAGGAGAGAAATCATCTGCAGTTTTCTGCCAAATGTGACTGATGTGAATTATTTCTCGATGCTTATTCTTGGCTGAAGAGTTCTGCTGACATGCAACAATCCCTCTGTGGGTAGAAGTGAAAGGCATCCATCATTTCAAACGTCAACAATTCGGGATCAAAGTGCTGAAAACGAGTTTTTAATCCAACGATAGCCTGTTAAATCTGAAATATCAAGAAGGCGTCTATTTTTGTACATTCGTCTCGCTCCAACCTCTTGTTATTGCTTTTGTTGTGTTAACAGAATAAATTCTATTTAGAGGCTGTTACACTTCTAGGATATCTGTCCTCCCATTTCCAGGAATGACAGTCCACCCTGCCATGAGAAACTAACAATAATTTTACATTATCATCATTGTCATTCATGATATATCCGCCTTGATCCGGCAATATTGATTTGGCGTTACACACTATAATATTACGGCTGATGGGAACTGTGTGCGTGCCTCAGGGCTGTGTGGAAGGTCCCGGATCTTTGTGGGGCGTATGTTGATGGAGGCGTGGGAGTCCCCCGGGTTTCTGCCTCTGAAACTATGCAGGCCTGTACGATATCTGGGACAAGCCATTACTCTCTGTCACCGCCCTAAACAACCGTTCACCTTTCTATTCTTGGTCATGTACTGGATAAAAGCTACATTAAACTATAACATGAGAAGGAAAACACTATAATAATAGGGCGTTATGTAATAATGGGCAGGTATCAGAATCAGAATCAGAATCAGAAAAGGGTTTATTGCCAAGTTTGTTAACACACACAAAGAATTTGTTGTGGTGATTGGTGCAATACAATAAAAATAAAAATATAAAAATAAATATATAGAGATAAAATAAGAGATAGAATAAAATAAAATGTATAAACATAAATAAAGAGAAATGTACAATATGAGGTTTTAAAGTGCCGGATATGAGTCTTTACAAAAAGTGACGTAGGATGACTTAGGATTCAAATAAAATGTATAAACAGAAATGTACAATATGGGGTTTTTAAAGTGATATGGGGTTTTTAAAGTTTTTAAAGCTTTTTAACACAAGATTTCATTTTTTTTTTAATCAAGCTGAATGATGTCATTTAGCTGCTGTATGAAGAGCTAAACTAAACTGTTAAAGGATGTGATGCAACTTATGTCATTTTAACAACATCAATGTTGGAGGCTATGACAGCTTTACAAACTAAAAATGACTGCAGTTTGGAAGGAGTTGAACTAAAGTCCCCCTGGGAGAAACTTAGGTTTAGTCATATTAGTGACCCTAATAGTAAATAAGGTACTCCGACATGTTTACAGTTATGTGCTTTTTTAAAGCTTTATAAGCATTAGTATTAACAAAAGCAGCCTTTTAAAATGTCACATCTAAGGTTATATTGAAAATGAAACACTTTGTGTTTTGCTGCTGCTCCAGCACTTGTATATTTATATAAGGTAATTTTCAAGGACCCGTTGTGCACGTGAGGACATCACGGTGGTTATCACACTGCCTGCAACGCTCAAGACAGGCGCATATGCGGCGTCAGTCACTGCCATTGCTGCGTTGCCATGGCTACAGAGCCCCACTGAGGCCTAGAATATACTTTCTGTTTATAATGTGAACTCTTCACGGCTGTCATGCGTATTTGACGCTCGTTGGGCACAACGGTTATGCATCTCATGGAAGAAAGACTCAATGATCTCGTGTGCTGCAATATTCACCTGGACACTAGAGGCAGTAATGTGTTGTAATGTGTTAACTGAGAGCTCTGTTGCAGCAATGCCACTCAACAAGCTGTCAAATGTTGAGGGAGACATGCAAAGTGTTGTTTTTTAATCATCAATTTCCTGCACAGTAAGAGAAGGAAACTTCCTTCACTGTCACTGCAGCACAAGTAAAACTACTGGTATATTTTTTACTCTGTGTCTTTGTCCTATCATGCAGTGTTGACTTCCGGTGTTCCGGTGTTCCTCTTGTGTCGTACGAAAGAAATGAACACTCACAGCGATGCTTTTTGTTTACGTGAATCGACGTAAAGCTGCAAGTGTATCCGGAGTCGGATTCCTCTCGATTCGTCCTGTGCACACACGTCAACTATCTGTCAGATAGTTGATAGTATCTGAGTATTGAGGGGATCTGAAGGCTGAGCTGCAGCACAGGTAGGAGATCAGGGAGGGGCTAGCGTTTCTGCTCTGCATCAGAAAACCTCTCTCGGTCTGCAATCAATCAACATCTTTTCTTATTAGAGGGTTGAAGTTGCTGGATTTGTGTCTATAGAGGGAATGTCGTCACAGATGCGACTTCACAGCGGGTTACGCCCACTGAGGTAGAAAGACTGAGTGTCAGCGTAAACTTTCAGTTTGAGCAACTGGAAAACATCTAAAATGGGAAAGAGCTGTTGTGCGATCGACTGTACTCATAGATTTAGCAAGAAATCTGAGTTATCGTTTCACAGACTGCCGAAAAATAAGCTTAAGAGAGACAATTGTATCACTGCAATTCACAGAAACAACTGTATTCCAGGCACACATGGATTTACGGTTCCCATTTTGTATCAGGAAATGTTGGATTTTTGGGTAGCTAACGTTAAACGGTCAAATCATAAAGTTCGGTGTCCTCATCACTTTAATTTCACCAACACATCCTGTCTTGAAGTCGGACAAAGTGTCAAGACTGTTGGAGCCAATATGGGTGTTTTTGGTTTCTTTTGGTTGGAAGTTAATTTTGGGTGTTATTTATATACCGAGCCACAAGGGGGCAGCAATAACCTTGGTAATGGGTCACGTCATGCAATTAGGAGTTAAATAGACACAGGTGTGTGGGCTCAGCGTGTTTGGAACCACAAGGAGAATAACGAAAGTTACGCCTGTAACTACGGTTCTATGAGTCCCGGATGACCGCCAGGCGGTGCTGTAAGCACTGGATATCTCCCCCTCGCGCATGCGCATGTCGAGTACAATACCAACAATGTCACGTCACCCGTGACCCCTGCATGACCCCCGGAAGGGTATATCTTCCGGCGTCAGCATGGGATCGGCTCCTAGAATCTTCTCGCGAGAGCACGAGGATTCGGAGTGACCGGCAGGCCTGGCGGTCATCCGGGACTCATAGAACCGTAGTTACAGGCGTAACTTTCGTTCTATTTCGTCCCTACTGACCGCCAGGCGGTGCTGTAAGCACTGGATGACGAATACCAACAATGTCACATAGAATCCCGGTCACATACCACACTGATCAGGGGCAGAAGGACCCGGGAGTAGAACCACGCCCAATGGTTGGGGAGTGGCGACATTGATCCGGTAAAACCTGGAGAACGTGTCTGGCGACGTCCACGAAGTCGCGGTGCAGATGTCCTCCAGAGGCACCCCCTGCAGGGCAGCCAAGAAGCTGCGACGCTTCTGGCCGAGTGGCACCTCACCCCCACTGGCAAGGGGCGGCCACTGGCCCTGTGGGCGCGCTCGACGGTGTCCACCACCCAGTGGGACGGCGCTGTCCAGAAACAGCACGCCCCCTGTTGGGGCCACCATGGCAGAGAACAAGCTGCTCCGACCGTCGCACAGGCGCGGTAGCATAAGCAGCAAGGGCCCGTACGGGGCACAAAGGGCTCGGCCCACTCTCTGCAGGACCTAGGGCAGGAACGCCACGTTCGGCCACAACATAGCCCCTGAGCTGACTGACAGGGCATGTAACTCATCGACTCGCCGATGTCATGGCGAGGAGAAAAGCTATCTCCGTAGAGAGCCACTTCAGGCCCACCCGGGCCAAGGGCCCAAAAGGGTGGAGAAGAGAGGGCACCTAGCACCATGGGCAGGTCCCACACTGCTCGGGGGTTTATATTCATGTTTATGTTCAGGTTCTCTGGAAAGCGTCTAGAGACAACATCTGTTGTATTAGACGCTATATAAAAATCGAATGGAATCGAAAACTGGGGCCTTTGGGCTCCTCGGGGGGGGCAGCCTCAGAGCCCCCCTGAGAAAGAGAAACCAGCCGGTGGCACCCCACGGTGGCATTCTCAACCAGGGCATGTTGCGATGAAATGACCGCCACATACACCCTTAAAGTGGACTGAGCACGGCCACCATCCAGGAGGGACCGAAGGGACCCCAGGATCGTGGCCACGGGGCAAAGAACAGGGTCCTCTGCCCCGTCTGCACACCAGGCAGAGAATCTCCCCCACTCGCACTCATACCAGAGGCGGGTGGGAGGCACATGGGCATTCGAGATGCCAGCCCTGACGGGTTCAGGACAGCTTGACAACAATGGGTCGGGCGCCGCAGCGGCCAGACTCAGAGCCAAAAGCGACGGGGTCGGGGTGCAAAACCTGAATCCCCGGCTGGAAAAGACGGTCCCTCTGGGGGGCGTCATGTTGTGTCGCAGCAGAGCCCCCGCAGCAGTGGAAACTATGTTTCCCCGGTCGGAAGGGGGCCACCAAGAGGAGCCCGTGAGCCCTCTGGAGGACCCTCTGCAAAGGCGGCTTGCGCCGGGAGAGGAAGTCCGTCACCCGGTTCCTGTCTCCAGGCAGGAACATCGCCCGAAGGCCGGGCAGGCGAGGAGCTGTCCACGCTAGGAGGCCCCGGGACACCTGCAGCAGCTGTGCAGAGTCGGGGCCCCCTCTGGTGGCCGATCAAGGAACAGTGGACACACTGTCCGACCGACCCGGCACGTGCCTCCCCCACAGGAGTTGCAAAAAATGTTAGTGTGAAGTGCAGAGCCCAGAGCTCCAGCACGTTGATGTGGCGCGTGCGGACCCGGGAGGACTACTGATGACAGCCTCCCGGCAGGGAGGGGACAGCGCCTAAGGGCACACCCCTCAGCCGGAATGTCCCGCCTTTCCAGGGTGCAAGGGTATAGACACACACCCGCGAAACCCTGACCAGCCTGCGCCCGTGCCTCTTGGCATCCAGGCGAGGCTGTCCAGCCACATTGCAGGGGGCGTAGCGACAGCAGGCCCAAAGGTATAAGAGGGGCAAGGGTTGCCATCACGCACCTGGTGAAAAAAATCCTCGGTGACAGGGAGAGCCCGCACAGGAGCACCCTGAACCGACAACGGTGGCCCCGGTAGGCTAGCCCCCGGAACCACCGGTGACGTGCCGCGACCGGCACGTGAAACAAGTGCCCTGTAGGTCCACAGTTGCAAACCACTTCCTCCTGACCTACGCAGAGCATCTGCTGTGGTCAAGCCTCCGGAAGGGCAGGACCTTCATGTATTCGTCGAGGTCCCTCAAGTCCAAGATGGGACGACGTCCGTCGCCTCTCTTGCTGATGAGAAAGTAGCTCAAGTAGAACCCCCAGGCCGCGGCGGGGGGTCCACCGGCATGATGGCGCTCTTGGCCAGTAGGGCGGGCAACACCTGAGCCCAAGCCGGAATGTTTGCCGGGTCTCTGACGATGGTCATCTCAACCCGGCCGGAGATAGGAGGCCGGTGTCGGAACTGCAATACGTACCCCTGGGCTAGGGTGGAACCCACCCGGGCCCCAATGAGCAGGCAGCCCAGTAACCGAGCTGCTGCCGGAAAAGTAGCTGACGACCGGCTCCGTGGCCTTAGCGCCGTCTCCCCCGGGCTCCGGACGTCCCGGGGGGGCGACGGTCGGGATCAACGCCCCGACGCTGGTGGGACGGTCCGCGCACAGGGGGGGCGAAAGTCACCAGCAGGCTGACTCACAGACCGCTGAAAGCCGCGCCGGCCGCCGTGGGCAGGCGGCCGGGGGCGAGGCCCGGGGGCCGTTGAAGGGCCTCCCGGTGTACAGGAGGCGGCCGCACCCCTGTGAAGGTACACCAGCCGCTGCCTGGTCTCATCAGCCAGGGCGGTGCGGTTCAGAGCTTCCAGGGCAGTTGCCCCAAACAGCTCCCCCGGTTCTGCCGGTGCCTGACGAAGAACCCTACGAGCAGTCTCCGTCAGGGGTGACTGCGCCAGTCAGACATGACGGCGCGTGTGCACCAGGGTGGACATCAGCCGCCCCAGTTCCCTCGTTTGGGAGGCAAAAAGCCTGTAGGGATATGTCACACATGTCCTGTGTGGAATCACCCACCTGTGCATCCTGCAGGGAGGTGGAGAGAGCCAGTAGCAGATGAAAAAAGGGTGTTCCCCAGCCGGCCGATGCGTGCCGCTGTTTCATAAGCCTTACAAATATGCCCATCAGTAACCCTACTCTGGGTAGAGGGGCACTTGGGATCTGGCTTCAGAGCCTCATCAGGAGCCACTATCAGTGCTGCAATGGAGGGCTCGATGGGGGGGGGGGGGGGCATGTGGTGGAGACCAGCCACAGCAGCGTCCTCCATCGCCGTCAGAGCACGGTCATCAGCCGGCTGTGACATCTCTCCAGCATGAGTGCAGCTCCCTCAAAAAAATCCGACGAAGACGGAATGTGAATTCCACCGGAGAAGGATTGTGCCTGTGGAAGGCGCTAGGGGCCACCTCCGCACGCGGTGCATTCGGCTGCAAGTGTGCCAGGGCTGCTCAGGGCCGAGGCACGACATGCAGAGGTCCTGGTCATCCGCAGGGTCCAGGGCGGCCATGCATCCTGGGCATGAACGCTCCATCACAGCGACCGGTGGGAGAGGGAGCGGACACGCCGCCGTCACCACGGATGTGCTGGCAGGAGAGAGGAGCGGACACGCTGCCATTCACACTAATGTGTCGGTGGGAGCGGTCACGCTGCCGTCACCACGGATGTGCCGGTGGGAGAGGGGAGCGGACGCGCTGTAGTCACCACGTAGGTGTCGGTGGGAGAGGGGAGCGGAAACGCTGCCGTCACCACAGCGAGCACGCTGCCGTCACCACCAATATGAAGGCGGGAGAGGGGAGGGCCACGCTACCGTCAGCACGGATGTGTCAGTGGGAGAGGGGAGCGGAAACGCTGCCGTCACCACAGCGAGCACGCTGCCGTCACCACCAATATGCAGGTGGGAGAGGGGAGCAGCCACGCTCCCGTCAATACGGGTGTGTCAGTGGGAGAGGGGAGCGGAAACGCTGCCGTCACCACAGCGAGCACGCTGCCGTCACCACCGATATGCAGGTGGGAGAGGGGAGCAGCCACGCTACCGTCAATACGGGTGTGTCAGTGGGAGAGGGGAGCGGAAATGCTGCCGTCACCACAGCGAGCACGCTGCCGTCACCGCCAATATGCAGGCGGGAGAGGGGAGGGCCACGCTGCCGTCACCACGGCTATGAGAAAAGGCAAAAATAGGCGTCTTTACTCAAAAAGAAGAGAACAATCCTCTTTCGTTTCTTTCCTTTTTTTTTTTTTTTTCAAAAAAAGAAAAAAATAATCAGCAAGGAAAAAACAATGTCACATCAATAAAGTGGGAGAGGGAGCGAAACGCTGCCGTCACCACAAATGAGCCGGTGGGAGAGGGGCGTGGCCTTCACCACGGCTGTAAGAAAGACCAAAAGAGGTGTTTGTGTTGTTTTTTTCAAAAGAAAAAAATAATCTACAAGAAAAAAATAATGTCACATTAATAAAGTGGGAGAGGGAGCGAAACGCTGCCGTCACCACAAATGAGCCAGTGGGAGAGGGGCGTGGCCTTCACCACGGCTGTAAGAAAGACCAAAAAAGGTGTTTGTATTGTTTTTTCAAAAGAAGAAACTAATCAGCAAAGAAAAAACAATGTCACATTAATAAAGTGGGAGAGGGAGCGAAACGCTGCCGTCACCACAAATGAGCCGGTGGGAGAGGGGCGTGGCCTTCACCACGGCTGTAAGAAAGACCAAAAAAGGTGTTTGTATTGTTTTTTCAAAAGAAAAAAATAATCCTTTTCTGTCTTCTTTTTTTCCCTTTTTTTTTTTTTTTTTTCAAAAGAAAAAAATAATCTGCAAGGAAAAAATAATGTTGTCACATTAATAAGTGGGGAGAGAAAGCGAAACGCTGTCTCCCTGCGCAGATTGTGATCAGGTGTCAGGCGCAGCTTGACAGCTTACCTTCTGTCAGCTGGGCAGGGGGGCGGGGCGGGGAGACGCCGCCGCAACCCGACACCATCAATACCGCGCCGGCCACAGCTCCTTGGAGGACGAAAAAAATCGTTACTCCTACCTGAATGGCACGAAGCTGCACAGGGCCGGCGGGTTTCTTAGGGAGGAAAGAAGAAGCTTCAAAAAGCTCCTATTTCCGTCCTGTACTTCAGACGCGCGATGCGAGAAGAAATAAGGAGCCGATCCCATGCTGACGCCGGAAGATATACCCTTCCGGGGGTCATGCAGGGGTCACGGGTGACGTGACATTGTTGGTATTGTACTCGACATGCGCATGCGCGAGGGGGAGATATCCAGTGCTTACAGCACCGCCTGGCGGTCAGTAGGGACGAAATAGAACGTTTCTTACCGCACGCACGTTAAACCACACTTTTATTAAATGTTATATAAGCTGCAAAGAAAACAACATCCCACAACAATAAAGAGAGAGAGAGAGAAGATTGGCGAAGCAACAACAAACAAACCATAAGGTGCGTGTAAAGAAGTTTCATCTATCTTTCCATTCACCACCGTGGCTAATTGGGTCACAACAAACACTTTAGTAAGCCTTCAAGCTTTGCTTCGTGTATTTCCCCGGTGTAGAAATTAAGTACATATAAATATCAGGAAACTGGATTCGTGGCCAAATATTAATGTCCATGCACCACTGGTTCTTCAGGTAACTGTACGGGTCACTGTCAAATAGGGTCGCCACCTTTCAGAAATAGAAATAAGGGACGCCCCCATTTCAGCAGCCCAGGCGCCAAAAAAAAACGACATCCCCAAAACTTCTAAAATGCATAGAAATGTATTTATTTTATATGAAAAAACTAAACGCTTTGATTTAAAGTTTAAAGTGCTTTAATAGCATTGAACTTGCATGACTGTACAGACAGACAACCATACTAGCAACTGAAATAGCCTCCTATGCTACGTACGTCCACATCAGCCCAGATGTAAAATATAGCCTACAGGTGAAGAATACGGTGTAAAAAGTTAATTTATTTCAATAATTCAACTTAAAAGGTGAAACTAATACATGTATATTACATAGTCTCATTCCAGGCAAAGCAAGATATGTTAAGCCTTTATTTGTTATAATTTTGGTGATTTAATTGTTTATTTATTTCATAATATATTCAAATTTTTTGAGATTTTTTATTTGGGGTTTTCATAAACTGTGAGCCATAATCACCAAAATTATAACAAATAAAGGCTTGAAATATCTCACTCATTCAATACGGAACGCAACTTTTAATTCCCAATTACGGAACAATTCCGTATTTCAAGGGACGGGTGGCAAGTCTACTGTCAAATCCAACTGACGCTAATTTAAGCCCATAATCGTCTGTTATCCCGTCTTTTCCACAGTTTCCCCTACTAGTTGCAGCCGTTTTTGCCACTCAGTGCGAGTAAGGGGGGCTGGTCCAGTGGGGAAGTGACGTCCATGCAAACCCTCTATACCACTCATAAACAAAAGTTTAAGAGTTTCAAATACAAACGAGTGAATCTGGATGTAGATTTAGTCTCAACAGCTTTTGAAAGTGAACTCAATTCAAGTCTTTCCACTTGTTCCCACAACACAATAAATAAACAATGAAATAAATAAGCAAAGTTTTCTCGTGAAAGTGCAAGGAGCTTTACTTTTGTCAGAACAGCAGACGTTTGACCTCTTGCAGGAGATTATTTGCTCCAAAGCTCACAGTGAGAACTGATGGTCTCGGCGGTGCACTGCAAAAACTCAAAATCTTACCAGGAATATTTGTCTTATTTCTAGTTAAAATGTCACATTTTTAGTCAAAATTCTCATTACACTTAAAACAAAGGTCATTACCAGAAAAATAACTTGTTTGACAATTTTCACCTGTTTCAAGTAAATTTTCACTTGAAATAAGTAGAAAACTCTGCCAGTGGGACAAGATTTATCTTCTCATTACAAGCCAAAAAAATATTGTTCCACTGGCAGATTTTTCTACTTATTTTAAGTGAAAATCTACTTGTTGTTTTTTCCAGTGATGAGTCTTGTTTTAAGTGTAATGAGATATTTTGACTAAAAATAAGACAAATATTCTTGTTAAGATTTTGAGTTTTTGCAGTGTGGAGTTGCTGACTTCAGTCCAGTATCTGAGTGTGGTCGTGGAGATTCCCCCTTCGGCAGTAATGAGATTGATTCACGACGAATTCGCTGTCCGAGCCCTGCGCTACGACCACCCGTTTGCACGTGCACCACTAAAGGTCGGGTCACGGCGAGCTGGTGGCTCGACTGATGAACGTTTCGCCTCAACATGTCGTCACAGCAGTCGGGATGAAAGAGAGAAGGGAGCGGGATCCGTCACGAAGAGCCATATTACAGTCAAAAGGAAAGAGTAGTATGACCAAGCGACCGCTAATAACAACATAGACCAGGGGTCGGCAACCCGCGGCTCTAGAGCACCGCCCTAGTGGCTCATGGAGCTTTTTCAAAAATGTTTGACCTTTTTTTTTTCCTTTTTTTCTTCTTTTTTTCTTTTTTCCTTTTAATTTTCTTTTTTCTTCTTTTTTTCTGCTTCTTTTTTCTTTTTTTCTTCCCTTTTCCTTTCCTTTTTAATCTCGACATTTTGACTTTTTTCTAGAAATTTTGACTTTTTTCTCGACATTTCGATTTTTTTTCTCGAAATCTTGACTTTTTTCTCGACATTTCGACTTTTTTCTTGAAATTTGACTTTTTTCTCGACATTTCGACTTTTTTCTCAAAATTGTGACTTTTTTCTCAACATTTCGACCTTTTTTCTCAATATTTTGACTTTTTTCTCGAAGTACATAATGAAAAAAAAAATCCTCCCCCAGCATGTGTTGCCTTAATTCTAAGGTTTATGCAAGACTTTTCATTTTTCGCGGCTCCAGACATATTTATTTTTTGCGTTTTTGGTCCAATATGGCTCTTTCAACATTTTGGGTTGCCGACCCCTGACATAGACACACAGTATTATCACTTTTTTATTCTAAGTAGCAAACTCGCGGCTCAGAATCAATCATCTAAGAAATATGATGCAACTCTTCCACATATGGACCGTAGTTTCTGTCAGACACGAGCATGTAATTCAAATATTCAAGCCTGAACGAGCAAGAGAATGAGTGAAAAGAGGATATAAATCTCCACATACTGATTTGAGGGGCGACCTTCTCTCCTGCTTCATCACTGACGTATTCTTTCACATTGTCATGTTACTATTGAATTATTAATTGCAGCTGTTTCAAGGTATATCCTTCAAATGTGCACATGCAAACTGATCATTACAATGTAAGTTCTTTAAATATTTGCAGCTGACTATAACTGTTGCTCGGCACCGATATTGCATCACCCAGAAGGAGAAGAAAAACATTCAATTCAATTCTTCTCTGTGAGTTTTTAATGGGAAACGGCATCAAAAACAGCTCTGCAACAGGCGGGAGCAGATTCTCAGGTTTGCCGGCCCGAATCAGGTCCAGTTGTTTACCGAAACACAAAGAAATGTCTCCGCTGTTGCATCAACCAATGCACCGATTGCTCTTTATCGCTTTTATCTGGTGGAGGAAACAAACAAACAACAAAACAAGCTGTTTTTGTTTGCAGCATGACGTTCATGACTCCGGTAAATAACATCCCATACTCGTGCTCGGTACGGCCCCTTGACAGGATGAAATTTGCGGCGAAGCTGCCGCGAGGGCGGAGGGGACCTGCTTCAGCGGGCTTAATGTGCACTTCACTGAGCCTTCACTAATGAAAGCGTTAAATAACTCTGATGTCTTCCTCCACACTGGATCACTGGATCATGTAGGACACCCATAGATAATCTCCTATATTCACTTCAAATCCATAATATATTAACAATTTCCATCAATTCCAAGACTTTAGCTAGAGTATAAATTACGACTGATGAGCTGTACATGCGTCTGAAGAATTTATTAAAGATAATTCAGCTTATAATAAATATTAAGTGTAACGTACTGCAGGACCTTTTATGTCCCATTCAGGCAGCTCTGCATAATCTTCCTCGGGGGGATTTGGTTTTCCCTGGATATTCAAAATCTCAAGTTGCACTTAACTTAAATAGCCGTTCCTAAATGCCCGCCGCTCTTCCTGACTTACTGTATTTTACGGATCATCAGGCGCTCCGGGTCATGAGGCGTGTGATGAAAAATATGAAACAAAACAGTCAGGTAAGAATACAGAAAAATACGCTCAGATTTTAAATCATTCATCTTCCACAAATAAAACATGGCGGACGGAAGCGTCAAACTACGTACTGTTCTCTGATTGGTCCGTTGTTGCCAGCGGTAACGGTTAGCGTGAGGTTGGAACGGTGTCCCTTCCTTATGAACTCCTTCCTTCCTTCCTTCCTTCCTTCCTTCCTTCCTTCCTTCCTTCCTTCCTTCCTTCCTTCCTTCCTTCCTCCCTCCCTCCCTCCCTCCCTCCCTCCCTCCCTCCCTCCCTCCCTCCTTCCTTCCTTCCTCCCTCCCTCCCTCCCTCCTTCCTTCCTTCCTTCCTTCCTTCCTTCCTTCCTTCCTTCCTTCCTTCCTTCCTTCCTTCCTTCCTTCCTTCCTTCCTTCCTTCCTTCCTTCCTTTTTTCCTTTTTTTCCTTCCTTCCTTCCTTCCTTTTTTCCATCCTTTTTCCCTTCCTTTTTCCCTTCCTTCCTTCCTTCCTTCCTTCCTTCCTTCCTTCCTTCCTTCCTTCCTTCCTTCCTTCCTTCCTTCCTTCCTTCCTTCCTTCCTTCCTTCCTTCCTTTTTTCCATCCTTTTCCCTTCCTTCCTTCCTTTTTTCCATCCTTTTTCCCTTCCTTCCTTCCTTTTTTCCATCCTTTTTCCCTTCCTTCCTTCCTTCCTTCCTTCCTTCCTTCCTTCCTTCCTTCCTTCCTTCCTTCCTTCCTTCCTTCCTTCCTTCCTTTGTCAGGCTGTTAAACCAAAGCCGTCGGGAGAATGGACAGTTCGTCTCCCTCGTCTCGCCGTTGAGATGAGATGATGAGAAACAGCAGCAATATTTCCGCATGTCCTCCACTTCGTTTGACGACTCGTTACATGGGATTGCTAATTAAGCACGAGACCACACGCGGCGAGTCGGCGACCGCAGCAGAGCGGCTGGCTGTCACCCTGAGCTACACGGTAATGGGTGAGCTCTCGAGCTGTGGCAGCAGCTACAAGCGCATGTTGTCAGGAGATTAACTTACCGAAATATCTGGAGGAAAGTTGGTCAAGCGATGATGGACGGACCTCCGTATCCAGCTCAGGCGTTTGATTATAGGTGGACAAAACAGCCCACCAGCACCGCCACCGCCGTGTTTAACCTGCATCTTCCAATGAGCACGACTCCTTATCTGCACTAGGAATGGGCGATATTTCACGATATACCGTCAAAGAAATTCCCCACGGTAAGAATTTGTCATCTCGCGGTAAAAACGATAAATTCCCGTTGATGACGTTTTTGTGTGAAGCTGATTTATGGTTCTGTGTTAAATCCACACAGAGCCTACGGCGTAGCCTACACGGCGACGCGCAACGTACGGTGCGCGTGCGTGAAAGAAAGAAGGAAGGAAGGAAATGAGCCAGAAAGAAAGAAAGAAAGAAGGAAGGAAGGAAGGAAATGAGCCAAAAAGAAAGAGAAAGAAAGAAAGAAAGAAAGAAAGAAAGAAAGAAAGAAAGAAAGAAAGAAAGAAAGAAAGAAAGAAAGAAAGAAAGAAAGAAAGAAAGAAAGAAAGAAAGGAGCCTGAAAGAAAGAAAGAAATGAGCCAGAAAGAAAGAAAGAAAGAAAGAAAGATATGAGCCAGAAAGAAAGAAAGAAAGAAAGAAAGAAAGGAGAAAGAAAGAAATGAGCCTGAAAGAAAGAAAGAAAGAAAGAAAGATATGAGTCTGAAAGAAAGAAAGAAAGAAAGAAAGAAAGAAAGAAAGAAAGAAAGAAAGAAAGAAAGAAAGAAAGAAAGAAAGAAAGAAAGAAATGTGGTGATAGATTTATAGTTACAAAGGTGGAGTTGAATTGGTATTTTTTTATCGTCATTTTTATCGTTATTGGGATAAATGCCAGAAATTATTGTGATACATTTTTTAGTCCATACCGCCCATCCCTAATCTGCACCCAGAAAAACCTCTGATTCGCCTGCTCTGACATGGACTCTGTTTGTCCCGGTCCAGTGGCAACATCACATCATGCAGGTAAGGAGAACAGCGTCACTGCTCAGCCTTCCCGCCATTTGTTGACCTCAGACAGACAATTGTGGTCAACTGACCTGCACCAGCGCCCCTAGTGGCCAATGCTAGATCTGCAGGTCGCGTTCTGTGTTTTTTGGAGTACGTGCAGGACGACGTGTCAGCCATGATGCGGTCGCGTACGCGTTGTGAACAGCAAGTATACTCCAGCATAAACATTAAAGTAGTAGAGTAGTGACCTCTCTGCCCTCATCCTGTGATATTACAAGGTCTATAAACAGGAAGTAGCATCGGCAAACCGTCAAAGTGTTATTTGAACTTTAGCTTTTGTCACACAGACTAACATAAAACAGCCGTTCTCTCTTTTCATGGTGCACCCCTCCGGTCCGCTGCACGAACCCTGATGTAAACAAGCAGTCATGGACTCAGTCCTCCCTTTAATCTCTGAGACTTTGCTCATCACATCTTTGATGGCAAAGAAACGGCACCCTGTTGACATCTGCAGCATCAAAAGACAGGATCGTAAGAGCCGTTACTGAAGGAATACATGCATCACGCTGCGTTGCCCTCATTTTTTTTTTAGACCCTTCACTCAGTTGTACAAAAAAGGAAAAGAGGCTACTAAGTTTAGGAGGATGGCTGGACTTCATGTCAGACTTTCTAGGAGCTCAAAGGACTATTGAGGATTGGTGATAATAGGACTGGCCTCTGCACAAGAACGTAAATGGAAAACTCAATTCAAGTATATAAAACAATAAAGCCATTTGCAAAAGGTAGTAATTGCTCTTTGAGGCCCTAGTTTTTTTTTTTTTTTAAAACAACTGTCTGCATATATATTAATGGTAAGTAGCAACTTGGCAAAACCTTAGTCATAAATATGCATATCTTCCAGCAGAGTTTGTGTGTGTGTGTGACCTTCAGCCTACTTGAAAGTCTACATTATGTTTTATTGACCCCTTAAACCCCGATTTGGTCGACAAGGACAGATTCAAGATTTCAAAAAGGTTCTTTTTTTTTTTTTTTTTTTTTTTTTATTGATCTTTTTATAAGAAACAACATACACTTAAAACATGGAAACGTGTAGTCAAACAGACGCATTATACATTGTCTCCTTTTTTTTTTTTTTTTTTAAACACACAAAACCTAACAAAGGAACAGAGTCTCTGTAGCGTTAAAAATTAAATAAACAGAAGAGCAAGAAATGAACCTGGAAATAAATAAAACATAAAAAAAAACAAATTAAGGAGATGAAAAGAAAATTAAGGGAGGGGGGGGGGGTTAGTCGGTGGGTAGAGTCTTCAACGCGGTAAAGTGGTCTATGAACGATTGCCATTTGTGAATGAATTTAGCTGCGTTGCCTTTTAAAGAGTATCTCACCTTCTCCAATTTAAGAAAAAACATAACATCACTAAGCCAAATAGAAATAGACGGGGACCTGGGGGATTTCCATAAAAGTAAGATACAACGTCTTGCTAAAAGGGATGTGAAGGCCAATACTTCTGACTGTGTGTGGCTGATATGTGATGAGTCAACAGAGAGTCCGAATATTGCTAAGAGAGGGGCCATAACAACTTTTTTACCCAGAACTTTAGACATGATCACAGAATAATCAGTCCAAAATTTCTGTAACCTAGGACAGGAGAAAAACATATGACTTAAATTGCAGGGAGAACCCTGGCATCTGTCGCATAAGTCTGCAACATTCGGATATATTTCCGATAATCGGGATTTTGATAGGTGGGCTCTATGCAGCACCTTAAATTGAATAAGTTCTAGTCTAGCGCAAGGCGTGCTAGATCTTATGCTACGGATAGCTTTATCCCACAGCTCCCCTGTGAAGTCAAGGCCCAACTCTCGTCTCCAACCCTCCCGAGCTTTATCTACAGAATGATCATCAAATGTCATACACAGTGCATATATCTTAGATATCAGAGACTTTTGACTGAGTTTCATAGTTAGAAGATCATCCCACGGTTGGTTCGCAGGAAGGGAAGGGAAGCATGGAAACAAAGCAGAGGCGCAGTGTCGAAGCTGGAAGTAGCGAAACAAATGGGAGGCAGGCAAATTGAACTTTGACCTCAGATCTGAGAATGTGGAAAAGATACCATCCTTATATAGATCCCTGAAGTGCTTAATGCCCCGGTTGTACCAAATCATAAAAGTGGTGTCTATTAGTGATGGAGGGAACAGATGATTCTTAGTAACAGGTGTATAGATGGATGGAGAAGCAAATTTAAAGTGGCGCCTAAACTGTGACCAAATCTTAAGGGAGGAAAGCACCACAGGGCAATTTGTAAACTTAGAGGGATTCAATGGTAAAGAGGAGGAGAGTAGGGCCGTTACAGAGGATGAAGAGAGTGACTGAGCCTCCAATCTGCACCATAATAACTCAGGAGACTGAAGCCAATAAATTAGTTTGTGAATATGCGCTGACCAATAGTAAAGCATAAAGTTTGGTAGTGCTAGACCCCCATTAAATTTAAATTTTTGGAGAAGCGAATACCTCACTCTGGGTGTCTTACCGGCCCATAAAAAGTTGGAAACAATTTGGTCAAGTGATTTAAAAAAAGATTTTGGTAGAAATAAAGGAGTGCATTGGAACAAAAAAAGAAATTTAGGCAATACAGTCATTTTCACTGTGTTAATTCTTCCTATCAGCGACAGTGGTAGGGAGTTCCACCTCTGTAAGTCCGCCTTCACTTGAGTTACCAGTGAGGAAAAATTAGCGGTGAAAAGAGAGGGCAGAGTGCGGGTCACATTAATCCCTAAGTATCTAAAGCCCGACGGGCTGAGTTTAAAGGGGATATCAGATTGTTTGAGTTGTAAAGCAGAGGAGTTTATGGGGAAGCATTCACACTTGTTAAGATTGACCTTATAGCCGGAGAAGGATCCATAATTCTTCAACAGAGATAATATTGGTGCAATGCTGGTTAAAGGGTCAGATACATATAAAAGGAGGTCGTCTGCATAAAGTGACAATTTAAGTTCCACATTGGACCTAGAGACTCCGCGAAATAGAGGAAGAGTTCTTAGAGCAATTGAAAGTGGTTCGACGGATAGAGCGAATAGCAAAGGGGAGAGAGGGCAGCCCTGTCTCGTGCCACGTGATAATGTAAAATAAGTGGAGTAGTTGTCATTGGTGTGAATGCTGGCCTGAGGGGAAGTGTAAAGAAGTCTAATCCACGATATAAACCTGTGTCCAAATCCGAATTTATGAAGTGTTGCAAAAAGATAGTTAAATTCGACACGATCAAACGCTTTTTCAGCATCAATTGCGATAACAACTTCAGGGAGTGGAGAAGAATCTTTAGAGAGAATCACATTAAGAAGTGTACGAACATTATAAAAGAGCTGGCGTCCCTTGATGAAACCATTCTGCTCCTCAGATATGATGCTAGGAAGGATCTTATCAAGACGAATTGCTAGTGCTTTGGCTAAAATTTTGACATCCACATTCAGTAAAGACAAGGGCCTGTAAGAAGTGCATGATTCAGGGTCCTTGTCCTTCTTCAAAAGGAGGGCAATGGACGCCTGCATTAAAGAGGGAGGCAATGAGCCATGATCAAGGGACTCATTGTACATTGAAAGTAAACGGGGGGCTAATTTGTCTTTGAATTTTTTGAAAAACTCAGCTCCGAACCCATCGGGACCAGGGGCCTTGTTGCTTTGCGTAGCTTCAATGGCGGCAGCAATTTCTTGCAAGCTGAAAGGAGCATCGAGGCCATTAGCCACATCCAAATTAATAGTAGGGACAGTGATATTATCAAGAAAGGAGGTCATTTCTGCTGTGTCAAGTGGAGATTCTGACTCATAGAGAGAGGAGTAGTATGACTTAAAAGTTGTGTTGATGGCGATTGGATCGGTGGTAAGTGTGCCATTAGAATCTCTAATGCTGGGAATCAGTCTCGAAGTTGCTTGCCTTTTTAATTGGTGAGCCAATAACCTGCTTGGTTTATCGCCGTGTTCATAATAGTTGGCATGAGCGCGTAATAGGAGCCGTTCAGAATCGGCTGTCGCTATAAGATCGAATTTTGACTGCAAATCAAGCCGTTGTTTCAGTAAACTCGGACTTGGGTTAACTGAGTTTAGTCTGTCTGTGTCCTGAATTTTAGATGTGAGCTCCTGTAATTTAGCCCTGCGGATTTTACTGGCGTATGCTGAATAAGAGATAATCTGTCCTCGCAAATATGCTTTGAGTGATTCCCATACTAGCGAAAAACTGGTAGAGTCTGTTTTGTTTAATGCAATGAAATCATCTATTGAAGCAGATATAGAAATATTAAATGCATCGTCGGATAAAAGCAATGGATTAAACCTCCAGGGAGAAGAAAAACGGGGGCGCTCAGACCATGTTATATTCAAAGTTAGAGGGGCGTGATCCGAAATAACAATTGGGTGGTATACGACAGAAGTAACTTTGGGGAGAAGAGAGCCATCAACAAAAAAATAGTCAATACGTGAATATGACTGATGTACTTGAGAAAAAAAAGAGAATTCCTTATCTCCAGGATGTGAGAACCTCCACGGATCAACAAGCCCGTTCTTGACTGTAAAATCGGTAATAGATTTTGACATAGAGGATTGAGTCAAAGTACGAGGATTCGAACGGTCCAAAGAAGGATTAATAACACAATTCAGATCACCGCCCAGTATTGTAATATGCGTATTTAAGAAAGGGAGGTTACCAAACAGCCTATCCGTAAAATTGGGGTCATCAAAATTAGGGGCATATATATTCACCAACAATACAGGGTTACAGTATAGAGTGCCCGCAACAATAAGATATCTACCATTCTTATCAGATATTGTCCTGGAGAAGGAGAAATTGACTCTTTTGTTGATCAAAATTGCTACTCCTCTAGACCTAGAATCAAAATTTGAATGAAAAATATCACCCACCCAAGCTCGTTTGAGTCTGAAATGATCTTTATTTCGCAAATGAGTTTCCTGAAGGAAAGCTATGTCAGTGTCTAAGCGTTTCAAATGTGAAAAAATCTTTGATCGCTTAATTGGATTATTCACACCTTTAACATTCCAGCTAGTGAATGTAATGTTTGATCCAGTATCAGGCTTGCGCAGATTACGATCGCTCATAGGCATTCTCTGAGAGAAAATAAGACCGACTCACCCACCACCAGAGGAGATATAAGGAAAAAAGGTAAAAGGGAAAACCAAAACAAACAAAACTCAGGAGTATATACATACCTACAGAGACAAAAAGCCAACATCCCATAACCCCCGCCCACCCACCCAACGCACATTAGATGATCCCATCCCCAAACGATGGAAACAGCCGTGCTGGCTTCAAAGGAAGCCATTCTCGAAAGGAGATGCTTTCGACTGTAAAGCTAGATACAAAAACGAAAACAAAATTAGCTCCTGCAGAGTTAAAACCTTAAAAAAATAAAAATAAAATATGAGGCATATGAAACCAACAATCTGAGCCATTCTGACGATCGCTGTCTTGTCAGGGTAACAACAAACGTTAATTAAAATTAAGGAGAACTTTGGCCTATAGAACAATGATATATACATATATGTACTCGCACACCCACACAGACACGCGACACGCACACACATGCACACAATTTAAGCAAAGACAGGGGTGCGTGCATATTTTCTAATCAAGGCGTCATACCAGAGAAATGATTAGGCCTTCAATTTTAAACGGTGTTGTTCCCATTGATAGTTAGAAGAGAAAAAAAAAAAAAAAAAAAAAAAAAAAAATTGATAAATAAATTAAAAAAAAAAAAAAAAAAAAAAAAAAAATACGACATAAAGTCCCATTTTCTGAATTGACTCAGTCACTCACCCCGGGCCAGAGTCCCGCATGGAGGCATACGAAACCAACAATCTGAGCAATTCTGACGATCGCTGTCTTGTCAGGGTAACAACAAACGTTAATTAAAATTAAGGAGATCTTTGGCCTATAGAACAATGATATATACATATATGCACTCGCACACCCACACAGACACGCACACACATGCACACAATTTAAGCAAAGACAGGGGTGTGTGCATATTTTCTAATCAAGGCATCATACCAGAGAAATGATTAGGCCTTCAATTTTAAACGGTGTTGTTCCCATTGATAGTTAGAAGAGAAAAAATAAATAAATAAAAATTAATAAATAAATTAAAAAAAAAAAAAAAATTAAAAAAAAAAAAGAAAATAAAAAATTTACGACATAAAGTCCCATTTTCTGAATTGACTCAGTCACTCACCCCGGGCCAGAGTCCCGCATGGACAGCAAGCTGGATAAATCGTCCCAGAAAATTAGCTGGTAGTCACTTTTTTTATTTTCCTGATGAATGCCAGGGCTTCATCTGGCGACGTGAAGTCACGCTGCTGGCCATCATGGGTTACACGCAGCCGGGCGGGGTACAGCAATCCATACCGGACTCCTTCAATCTCCCGCAGCTGACGGCGCACGTCATTAAAGGCAGCGCGCGCCCGCGCTGTCTTGGCTGTGTGATCCGGGAACACGGAGATGCTCATACCCCGGACTTTTATCTGCTGCCGCTCTCTCGCCTTTCTCAGGATGTCAGCGCAGTCGGTGTAATAATGGAGCCTTGCCACTATTGCGCGGGGCCGCTCCCCGGTCTTCGGTCTCGGCATGAGGGTGCGGTGGGCTCTATCCACCACCGGCTCTGCGTCGAGGGAGAAGGCTTCCGCCAGGAGCCTGGAAACACCTGCTGCAGATGAAGAGTCAGGATCCTCCTCCGGGACGCCAATAATCCGCAAGTTCTGCCGACGGGACCTTGACTCCAAATCCTCGCATCTGTCCTCCAGCCTCACATATTCTTTCGACAAGTGATCAACTTTTTTCTGGAGAGCAACGACGTCATCTGAGCAGCTTGAGAGCGAGAGCTCGATCCCAGCGACCGTGGCTGCGAGACCCGCGACGTCCGCCTTCATGGAGGAAATACTGCCAGAAAGATCAGCTTTAAGGGAAAGCAGCTCGGACTTAATGGACGTTAAATTCTCGTTCAGTGCTTGCTGAAGCTCTGACCTAAATACAGCCGCAACATCATTGCGAAGAGCGGAGAGAAGTTCGGTTTTAAGCCGGCTGAACTCCGCAGCTGGAACCTGCGCAGCGCAGGTGCTCTCCGGAGGAGGGGAATCACCGCGGGGCGAGGAGACGGCATGAGCAGCAGGCCGCGGGTTAGCTGGAGGGTTATTCCCCGCTTTGAAGGACTTTGGAGGCATTTCCGTGGTAAGTCGTCGAAGTAACCGCGTTGAAAATAGGTTAGTTAAAACCAAAGCCGTGGGAGTGATACAAAAAGTGCCAATAAATGCTGAATTAAAATTAACTCTGCAGGAGCTCCGCTAATTACGTCTCACCCCATGTAAAGCTAAGCCGGAAGCCCCCAAAAAGGTTCTTTAAGTTTTTTTTTTTTGCATGGGTGTAATAAAATACCTGTATCGGACAGTTTAACTTCAGACAACGTGTCTTTCTCCATGCAGCCCAAAATGAGAAAAAGTCCTGTGGACAATACTAAGTATCACCTTAGTGTGTGTCTAAATAAAATATTTCCTGTTTGTAAATCATTCTCCATCATTCTTGAGAGACATTCTTGGCTCATTATTTACAGTATTGAACAGTTCACTATGCTTTTTGAGCTATGGTTTGTTCACAGCTCTTCCCTCCACAGCAGTTTAGTTGGGCAAGTTTCGACAGTGTGATTCTTTGTTTTCAGCTTTCTGAAATATTTCTTAAATTCTCCAGTGTGCGTCAGAACTGTCCTGTTGCAGTTTTAACCCAGTGTGCCCGGTGGGTGGTTTTTACAGGACGTACTGTAAGCTGCACCAATAGACACTTTAAAAGACGTACTTTCAAGATATAAACAACTTATTAAGGTCAACACCAGACCTTACTTGACCCCGGCAGCCAGAGCAGGGTGATGGTCGCCACCAGGACGATACCGTCTTACTGTCTTTCAGCGGTGGCAACTCATGCATGTAACACCTGGTTTCTGACCCTGTTCAGTAGAAAGGTTTAAGGTACAGTACACCAAGGCCGCCGCAAGGGGTGTGCGAACCGTGTGATCACACGGGGCCTCGCGCCCCAAAGGGCCTCGTGCTATGGGCCGTTTTTTTTTTTCCCTTATAAATATCAACAGTCATGTTCCATTACAGACCTAAATGTAAATTGTAGGCTATAATAACAATAACATGTGCATTGTGCGGCCAATGTAGACTAATTCTTACTTTACAACTGTCCGTAACGCATCAGGGCTGTGAGCCAACGCTGATTGACTGTAAAGCCTGATTTATGGTTCTGCGTTAAATCGACGCAGAGCCTACGCCGTAGGGTACGGCGCAGTCTACGGCGAGGTTACGCGGCGACGCGCACCGTACGTGCGCATCGCCGCGTACACTACGCCGTAGACTCTGCGTTGGTGTAACGCGGAACCATAAATCAGCCTTAACAGTTACAGCCAATTTGCCGACTCTGCAAATTTGCGGCCATGAAGGAGACGAGCGCTAAACTTTAAAAGAGGACTAAGCATGTACAAAGTTTTGAATGTTACCCCGTTTTCTACGTTACCTGGATTATTTTGGGTTATGGAAGAGTCAACTACCATTGGTGAGTCAGTGTAACCTTCCTGATAATTTCTTTATCAGAATGTTGTGGTAGCTTTGACCACCTGCCTATTTGAATGAGCTTTGTGTTGTTGTCAACTAGACTAGAGTCTATTCTCTGTTATAGAGCTCAGAAATGTTGTTAAACGCTGTGTCTATATCTATCTAAATTGTGTAATTTTAGACCAGTTATGTTTTTTTTTGTATTTAAGCTGTATCAAAGATGGAACTGAGTCAGTCCGTGACTATCTGAGTTTTCATCGCCATGTGATTGACAGCTGTCAGGCCTGTGTGTGTGTGTGTGTGTGTGTGTGTGTGTGTGTGTGTGTGTGTGTGTGTGTGTGTGTGTGTGTGTGTGTGTGTGTGTGTGTGTGTGTGTGTGTGTTCTTCTGAACAAGTTTGTGACTTTACTCTGCTTTCTGCAGCATAGGCCTATAGGCTTGCTTGGCTCAATAAAAGTGAGAATAAATGTTGTTTGATGGGTAGGATGAGGTGTTGTTGAACGTTAAAATGACTATCATAAGGGCCCATCGAGAATACTCCGTCCCCTCTGTACTGAGACCTGCGCTCCCCCACTGGAGGCATGGGAAGGTATCCAGTATTTTGCTAATTGGAGAGTTAAAATTGCGCATATAGACACCCGATCTGACCCGAAAAACCCCCAAATTTTGCGCGTGCTCACTATGCTCACGCGCAAGGCCCCCCCCCCCAGCCATTTCCCACACGGCCTCGCAAATCTCCCAGATGGCTCTGCAGTACACCAACCATAACAGACAAACCACGAGATTAAAACACTTGTGACATGTGAGTACCTTCTTTGCAAGTGCCCGCCTTTACCACCGTCTGGTAAACAGAGAAGTTCATCGTTCCCTCAGTGGTGCTGCAGCTGCAAAACAACCCCGAACTGGTTGCTTGGAGGTGTTTCTGCTGATATGTTCTACCAAGTTTACACCAGACATGACACTGACTCTTCTGAACAAACATCTGCACGTTGGCTTCGTTGGTGCCGACAAGCCTTCCATCCAGTCTTCCTCTGATTATGCTGGTCTGGAATTCAACTCCTCGGTCGGAGGTGTAGCTCTCCTCTTCCCTCTTAAAAGCTTTTTGTTTCCTCTCTGTAGGATGCTGAATCTGCTTTCCAGACTGATGGGAGGCAACAGTCGCTTCTCATTGATCATTGTTTATGTCTTTCTCTCTTTATGTTGCGTTATCGCACACCTGAAGGCTCCGGAGCAGTGAAATAAAACATCTGGTTACATAGTTTCATCTCCATACCTGCTATGGCTGGTTCATCTGGGTCTGGTAACGTGCAGCTCTTACTGAAGCCTCTCCTTTAACTCTTGTACTGTCTTCGGGTCAAAATGACCTAATTCTCCTGTTCCTTCTTTCCTCCTGCTCTCTTTTCTTCCTTCCTTCCTTCCTTCCTTCCTTCCTTCCTTCCTTCCTTCTTCCATTCTTCTTTTCTCCCTTCCTTCCATTCTTCTTTTCTCCCTTCCTTCCTTCCTTCCTTTCTTCCTTTCTTCCTTCCTTCCTTCCTTCCTTCCTTCCTTCCTTCCTTCCTTCCTTCCTTCCTTCCTTCCTTCCTTCCTTCCTTCCTTCCTTCCTTCCTTTCTTCTTTTCTCCATTCCTTCCTTCCTTCTTTTCTCCCATCCTTCCTTCCTTCCTTCCTTCCTTCCTTCCTTCCTTCCTTCCTTCCTTCCTTCCTTCCTTCCTTCCTTCCTTCCTTCCTTCCTTCCTTCCTTTCTTCTTTTCTCCATTCCTTCCTTCCTTCTTTTCTCCCATCCTTCCTTCCTTCCTTCCTTCCTTCCTTCCTTCCTTCCTTCCTTCCTTCCTTCCTTCCTTCCTTCCTTCCTTCCTTCCTTCCTTCCTTCCTTTCTTTTCTCCCTTCCTTCCTTCCTTCCTTCTTTTCTTCCTTTCTTCTTTTCTTCCTTCCTTCCTTCCTTCCTTCCTTCCTTCCTTCCTTCCTTCCTTCCTTCCTTCCTTCCTTCCTTCCTTCCTTCCTTTCTTCTTTTCTCCATTCCTTCCTTCCTTCTTTTCTCCCATCCTTCCTTCCTTCCTTCCTTCCTTCCTTCCTTCCTTCCTTCCTTCCTTCCTTCCTTCCTTCCTTCCTTCCTTCCTTCCTTCCTTCCTTCCTTCCTTCCTTCCTCTTTTCTCCCTTCCTTCCTTCCTTCCTTCCTTTCTTCCTTTCTTCCTTCCTTCCTTCCTTTCTTCCTTCCTTCCTTCCTTCCTTCCTTCCTTCCTTCCTTCCTTCCTTCCTTCCTTCCTTCCTTCCTTCCTTCCTTCCTTCTTTTCTTCCTTTCTTCTTTTCTTCCTTCCTTCTTTTCTTCCTTTCTTCTTTTCTCTCTTCCTTCCTTCCTTCCTTCCTTCCTTCCTTCCTTCCTTCCTTCCTTCCTTCCTTCCTTCCTTCCTTCCTTCTTTTCTCCCTTCCTGCCTTCCTTCCTTCCTTCCTTCCTTCCTTCCTTCCTTCCTTCCTTCCTTCCTTCCTTCCTTCCTTCCTTCCTTCCTTCCTTCCTTCCTCCCTTCCTTCCTCCCTTCCTTCTTTCTTTTCTTCCTCCCTCCCTTCCTTCTTTCTTTTCTTCCTTCCTTCCTTCCTTCCTTCCTTCCTTCCTTCCTTCCTTCCTTCCTTCCTTCCTTCCTTCCTTCCTTCCTTCCTTCCTTCCTTCTTCCCTTCTTCCTTCCTCGACCCAAAGACAGCACAAGGGTTAATTCTTACAGATACAATCTGATTTACTTATTGCCCCCAATCCCCTTCTTCTGTTTTCTATTTAGGCTTAGTTGTTGTTAAATAAATAATGTCTGAGCTTTTCTTGGTTAATAGATGATTTTATTACATTTTTTCGCTAAAAAAAGGATTAAAAGAGGGAATACTAACTTGTACTCATGTATACAAAACCCCCGGATCTAAAGAAGTCAAACTACACATTAGATACTGAAGCTACTCTTTGAATGTTAGTCTTATTTTTAAGCCAAGAGATATCAAACCCTTCTTTACATCATGAAGCACATTTCTGCTGAGCGTGCATTACACATTAGATTAACTTTACATGATAATCTTACCATTAGATCTATTACCATTTCATGCACACACCCCCCCCCTCACTAATAACATGAAACATATCCGTGCACTTAATCGGGCTGCACTTGTCTTTATGGCTCTGAACCATTTTTACCCCTCATGGTGTCTTCCTCCTCCTCAAACACTTGTCTCTCTTGCCAGGGTTTCAAGTGACAGCCATTCTGTCGCTCTCCTCCTTCCTTTCTTTTTCCACTCTTGGGGGCCGATGGCAGTGGTAAAGAGAAAGAGAAGGAGGAGGAGGAGGAGGGGGGGGAATGAGGTCATAAAAAGGGATGAAGAGACATGCGGCCAGATCCACAGAGAAGAAGAGAGGGACGCGCTTTCGTAGGAATCTCTATAAGCGGACGCAGACATGCCTGAGCCCCAAAAGCCAGGTAAGCTGGTCCAAACCCGCGGGGTTTTAATAGAACTCACTCGTCAGAAAGAGGGAACTATCGCTTCAGAGTAAATATTTACATGTGGGGAAATGGGAAGCGATCATTTTGAATGGCTCTTGATGCAATACCTGCAGGCAGAGGTGAAAGAGTTTTGTTTGTGCATCATGCCACGTCTCCTTAGTCCACAAGCAACACCGAGGTAATGTCAAGATGTCTGAGCAAAAAAAAGCCTGTCATGATGTTGACTTTCCAATGAGAGTGAGACATAAAGGAGGGTAAATGTTTCTCCTCATACAGAACCGTCCGTTAGAAGCTCATTTCACTGTTTCTCCATTTGTGTGCGAAGGCAAACACGCCACAGCAACTAACATATTTGCTTTACCAACTGGTTTAAATCATGTTTGAGGGAGTGACAAATAATCAGCCAGTTGGCATTGCTCTTTTTTTGTTTGTTAAAATGCTGTTAATTGTAATAAAATGAGCCAAAATGTTGCACGTTGAATAGAAATGAAGGGAAATCTTGTGAGAAGGAGTAGGGCTGGGCGATATGGACCAAAAGTCATATCTCTATCTTCTAGCTGAATGGCGATACTCGATATATATCGATATTTTTTTTGTGCCATAATTGGGGTTTCCCCCAAAGCATTATAGCATAGCATCTCTGTTAGCTTCATTGTTTTCTGAGGCAAACCCTTAAAAAAACAGTCAGTTTTAATACAAAGCCTCGTGCCAAATGTCACACAGGTTCCTTTATTAACAGAGGTCTGCACAATATCAAAATATATAAAACAAATGAAATAAAAATAAACTGCCTGCATATATAGAATAAAAATGCTTCTTGAATAAAATAAAACAAATATCCCTTTCCTGCATAACAATTAAATTCAAATACACTGTGCAATTAATACAATGTAGACAGTAACAGGCAGACTTTTCCACTGAGGTTGACAGTTGTGCAAATAACAAAACATTTGTGCAAATCTCAATAAAAAATTCAAGTCAATTTGTCACAAAATAAGCTATATCAAAATCATAAAAAAAAAAAAAAATGTTTTAAATCGGTATAAACGATATTGTCTCGTACCATATCGCGTTTGAAAATATATCGATATATATTAAAATCTCGATATATCACCCAGCCCTAGTGACAAATTATCAGCCAGTTGGCATTGCTCTTTTTTTTTTATTTAAATGCTGTTAATTGTAATAAAATGAGCCAAAATGTTGCACGTTGAATAGAAATGAAGGGATATCTTGTGAGAAGGAGCCACTTGTGGTGGTCGTGATGGATCTAAGCGTTTCCATGGCGACGAACGTGTTGCTCGCCGAGGAAGATAAAGGAAGTGCTGACTAAGCAAGTCTGCTCACTCGAGGTGAAAATGGATTATGCTATTATTATATAACATTATGGCCAAGTTTGATATATTTTGAATAAACTGAGCTGCTTAATCAGGAAAAACATCATAAAACGACACGTGTGTAACTCCAGAGATGTTTTATCATCTCACAATACGGCTCGTTATTCAATAACCTCTTGCATTGACGCGTTCAGCTTCCCCAGCGCCGTGCTGTGTGACATCAAGTTGTATAGTCTGTAACGTTTCTATCTGTCACAGGGTCAGAAATATGCTCCGCTGCCTTTGTCAACAGAAACCTCAAAGTGCCATAAATCAACCGGTGGCTTGAAACATGAGCAGCGAAAGCATGCATGAGCAAAGGAGGCCGGGAGGAAAGGAGGACGGGAGGAGGTGGCAGATAAAAGCGCTGAGATGAGTGGGATGATTTGCTGGAGAGACCTCTGCTCAGTCAGGTGTAACTACCTTGCTTCGTATCTCTGCACCTCAGACACATAATCTGTTTGACCCTGATCCCCTCGCTCGTTCTGTCACGCCACCTCCCCTGCCGGCGTCGATCTCCCCCCCGTCCGTGCGCGTGAACTTCACTACATCACTGTCACCGTGGGGAGAAAAAGTCAGAACTCCCATTTTTTTTTTTGCCAACTTCAAATCCTTCCGGTACAGGATGAGAGAGATTCAGAGATTGCTTTTTGCATCTTGATTTTTATCAGAGTCAAATGGAAAAAAGGCCCGGAGAGGTATTTCGCTGAAGACAAATAGTCCATATTTAGAAAAGCATGTCAGCGTTGATGCGTGATAAAATGCATTTGATGTGATAGCTCTCTCCTCCCGAGGAGCTTAGAGCCTTCCCTTTTTATGCTCCTATAACGTTGTAATTCCATCCCCGCATTTTTCTTAT
>NC_084607.1:8305267-8464493 GCF_033807715.1 Cololabis saira
TCCCTTCCTTCCTTCTTTCCTTGTTGTTTCTCTTCCTTCCTTCCTTCCTTCCTTCCTTCCTTCCTTCCTTCCTTCCTTCCTCCTTCCTTGACCCGAAGACAGCACAAGGGTTAATTCTTACAGATACAGTCTGGGGGAATTTATTGCCCACAATCCCCTTCTTCTGCTTTCTATTTAGGCTTAATTGTTGTTAAATAAATAATGTTTATTACATTTTATTACATTTTTTCGCTAAAAAAAGGATTAAAAGAGGTATTTCGCTGAAGACAAATAGTCCATATTTAGAAAAGCATGTCAGCGTTGATGCGTGATAAAATGCATTTGATGTGATAGCTCTCTCCTCCCGAGGAGCTTAGAGCCTTCCCTTTTTATGCTCCTATAACGTTGTAATTCCATCCCCGCATTTTTCTTATATCTCACAAATGCGTTGCCGATCCCGAGTCCTGACATCATACGTATTATGTTCCTGACACCACGTCACCACCTCCTCTCAGGATCTTCCTCTTCTTCTTGTGTATCCACCCATCCTGAACCGGCGGCCTCGTTTTGAACTCCATCGCACTTTTCTCAGCTTTAGAGCGCTTCTGCGCCCGTCCATCAGCCGCCGTCGGCGTCTCGTTCTCCGCGGGAAAAGCCGCGGTGATCCAGGAGACGTGGTGGTCTGCAGGAAGCACGTATCCCAATAAACAGTCACAGGAATAGTCCTGCAGCCCCGTGGAGCCACGGAGGGAACGATGGGTTTTATTTAACCCAGCTTGACCCAAATAAGGACAAAAACAAACAAACACATATACGATCTATAACTAAGGATTGCTTCAGGGGCGTCAATTGGGTATGGCAAGGTACGGCAGCCGCCACACCTTGGCTTCAAGGGAAAATGTAAAATGTTAGTTTTTTTAATACAATTATGGAATTACTTTGTCTATTTGTATTGATTATTCTATTACTTAATACATATAGAATAACTACAAGTGCAAATCAGAACAACATGATCGATTTCACTAGTTATTATAGCTACACTGCAAAAACTGAAAATCTTAACAAGAATATTTATCTTATTTCTAGTTAAAATGTCTCATTTCTAGTAAAAAAAAATCTCATTACATTTAAGACAAGACTCAAAAACAACAGTTTTCACCTGTTTCAAGTAGATTTTTACTTAAAATAAGTGTCTTATAAGTCTTATTTCCAGTTAAAATGTCTAATTTTAGTAAAAAAATCTCATTACACTTAAAACAAAACTCATTACTGGAAAAGACAACAATTTTCACCTGTTTCAAGTAGATTTTCACTTAAAATAAGTAGAAAAATCTGCCAGTGGAACAAGATTTTTTTGCTTATAATGATAAATCTTGTCCCACTGGCAGATTTTTCTACTTATTTCAAGTGAAAATTTACTTGAAACAGGTGAAAATGGTCAAATAACAAGTTATTTTTCTGGTGATGACTCTTGTTTTAAGTGTAATGAGATTTTTTGACTAAAAATTTGACATTTTAACTAGAAATAAGACAAATATTCCTTTTTTTTTTTAGTTTTTGCAGTGAGCGAGACTGCATTTGAAAAAGTTCCAATTTTCTTGACCACACAGATCAGCTACATAGCAGATCATTTTCAGAACGTACCTGTGAAATAACAGGTAAGCAAGTGCTAAAGGCTTATTTGTTATCAGTGGATATTAGAGAGAATAACCTCTCCAGAATAACCTTGCAAGCTCTTCTTCTTGCACTATACTGTAAGATTAAACCTGAACAGGAACACGAGAGACTCGGATACATTTATCAGAAATGCTGCAGCATGCGTGGTTTGAATGTGATCCACCGCGGGGAATCCGCAGTCCTGAGAAGAAAGCTTTGAGGTGGGAGTGTGATGATATGGGGTTGCATCAGTGCCAGACGTGGCGTGGAAATTACATTTATAGACACGCCGTGAATGACTGAATACACCGGGTGACCAGATGACTCACCGGCTCCACAAGTAGGTCCGGCAGCCGGGCAACTTTCCTACACGATGGCTCAGCAAAAATCAAAGAGAAAAACCGTGACCCGGCCAGAGGTGTCAAAAGTATTCACATTCATTACTCAGGTAGAAGTATAGATACTAGAGTTTAAAAATACTCCTGTAGAAGTTGAAGTATCAACTCAAGTTTTTTACTCAAGTAAAAGTATAAAAGTACTGGTTTCAAAACTACTTAAAGTATAAAAGTAAAAGTCATGTAAGGGGGAAAAAAGCCATTAAGGACAAAAGCCATTGAAAATGAATACAAATATATTAAAGAACCATATATGTGTACTATTGAGCATTAACATGTGTTTCAGAGAGCAGGAGATATGATGACTAGTTGCCTATAAATATTGTAATGGTGCAAAAAGTCAAACTTCAGAGGCATGTTATCATTTATCCTAACCTTTATTGGAATGTACATCCAAGTTTAGTTGCAGGAATCTGAGGGAACGGATGTAACGGATGTACGGTGCCACAACCACAACCAAATTCACAATTTAACTGGATAGTTTTTTTTTAAAGGCCGAAATGAAATAGAGTAACGAGGCTGTTTTTAAAATGTAAGGAGTAAACAGTACAGATAATTGCGTGAAAATGTAAGGAGTAAAAGTAAAAAGTCGTCTGAAAAATAATTACTCCAGTGAAGTATAGATAACCAAAAATTCTACTTAAATAAGGTAACAAAGTATTTGTACTTCGTTACTTGACACCTCTGGACCCGTCCCGTCCCGTGATGCGGGTCCATCAGAACTAAACTAAACCCTCTGGGATGCTTCAAGAGAGAGACGGTGCAACACATAACTGTGAAAAGCAGCTGAACCGTTTCCTCCAACACTGCTGATTAAATCTGTCATCAAACATACAGAGAACGCTGAAAATGCGGTAATGAAATTTGTTCAGACTTTTAGTCCTCATTGTGGTTGTTTAATTTTACATTAGAGCAAATACCCTTCTGTTTAACTTAGATGTAATGCACTTACTGAGGCATGATGGAGCCTGAATAATTTGACTTTTCAGCGATATTCCTCTGGGGTGTATGCTACCCCGTACACTGTGTGCGTGTATCTATTACATAAAGCTGTTTAGTTTTGGGATCTTTTATGCAGGCGGGGTGATTTGAGTCTGCTCTGATCACCTGATCTGACTTCTTCCGTCTCTCCAGTCAGCGGTGAAACTTCTGAGACAAATTAAAAGCAACCGTCCTCCCTGTGCGTGCATTTTAAACAGCCATCCGTCCTCTCATTACTCACGACCATGAAAACACTGCTCTGCGTCAGACTGGGAGCTTTTTAAGCTGCAAATGGTCCATTCTTCAATCTTTGCTAAAGCAGGCTGTTTCTATGGTAACAACTGGTGCCATCTGCTGAGAGGGACCAACATATGACAGAAAGATGACAAAAAGGTGATAAAACACAGTCCGTAAACCTTCCTCGGTTCTCATTTGAAGTTTGATTGCGGAGGTGACAAGGCCCATCTTTTGAGCGCTGCTACAGACCCGTGCGTCGTTGGGGGGGGTTTATGGTTTTATCCAGTGAGACCAGGGGTCGCCAACCCGCGGCTCTAGAGGGCTCTTTAGCGCCGCCCTAGTGGCTCCTGGAGCTTTTTCAAAAATTTTGACCTTTTTTTTTTAATCTCGACATTTTTACTTTTTTCTCGAAATTTTGACTTTTTTTCTCGAAATTTTGACTTTTTTTCTCGACATTTTGACTTTTTTCTCTAAATTTTGACTTTTTTCTCGACATTTCGACTTTTTTTTCTCGAAATCTTGACTTTTTTCTCGACATTTCAACTTTTTTCCTCGAAATTTGGACTTTTTTCTTGACATTTTGACTTTTTTCTCTAAATTTTGACTTTTTTCTCGACATTTCGACTTTTTTTTCTCGAAATCTTGACTTTTTTCTCGACATTTCAACTTTTTTCTCGAAATTTTGACTTTTTTCTCGACATTTTGACTTTTTTTCTCGAAATCTTGACTTTTTTCTCGACATTTCAACTTTTTTCCTCGAAATTTGGACTTTTTTCTTGACATTTTGACTTTTTTCTCTAAATTTTGACTTTTTTCTCGACATTTCGACTTTTTTTTCTCGAAATCTTGACTTTTTTCTCGACATTTCAACTTTTTTCTCGAAATTTTGACTTTTTTCTCGACATTTTGACTTTTTTTCTCGAAATCTTGACTTTTTTCTCGACATTTCAACTTTTTTCCTCGAAATTTGGACTTTTTTCTTGACATTTTGACTTTTTTCTCAACATTTTGACGTTTCTCACGAAATCATGACTATTTCTTCGAGACTTCGACTTTTTTCTCAACATTTCGACTTTTTTCTCAATATTTTGACTTTTTTCTCGAAGTACATAATGAAAAAAAAAATCCTCCCCCAGCATGTGTTGCCTTCATTCTAAGGTTTATACAAGACTTTTCATTTTTCGCGGCTCCAGACATATTTGTTTTTTGCGTTTTTAGTCCAATATGGCTCTTTCAACATTTTGGGTTGCCGACCCCTGAGTGAGAGACGAACTCAAATCTGGCTCGAAGGACTCAAAGCAAAAGCAGACCTTCAGATTTCACGGGGAAGACCCAGACTTGTCAGCGGAGGCTGCACACGGCCGGGTGGCGGAAGCCTGCGTCCCACCCGGCCCAGTGTAGCATTTCCTCGCACCAGGGCCGTCATCACGGCCCCGCAGGTATGTACCCGCCGCATGATGGATTACAGACAGATGGAGAGTCGAGCAACTGTGCCACGAGCTCCCACAAAGAGAGAGTGAGAAGTTAACCGACTCATTAACAAAGACTCGGCGGCGCCAACACACACAGAATTGATGCTTTTTTCTTTTCCTCTCCGTGATCTGACAGAGTCCTTGGCCTAATTGGAGATCAGGCGATGTTGATGCTAGCCCGAGAGACAAAAAGGAGAAAGACTGGAAAAGCGGACGACTTTGCTTAATATGACATTTAAAGCCGCTCCCTCGTTTAGCCGAAAGCGGCGGATTCTTCGCCGCTAACCCGGAGTGCGTCTCGCGGCTCTTCCCCCGTGCAGCTTCGTCCAAATAATAATGACCATTCATTCAAATTGTCAGAAAAGTTTACAGCGGTGCCATGAAACCTAACCTTCAGTATCACACCTCTTTCAACCTCATTACCAGATCCTTCCCTCGCTCCTCTCTCATTTGGACATAAATCTTCACCTCATGCGTGGCAGAGGGTGGAGGGAAGGGAGGGGGGGGACACTTCGCCAGTGGAATTCAAACAAGTCGTAATTCTTATCATCATCGCTGTTAGCCAGCGTTATATACCGCCGTCCCTTCTCTCACATTTCCTCCACACGCCCGTGTGTCTAATCCCTCGTCTAGATGACTTTTACAGCATACATAAACAGCTGAGCGACACAGGATTGTGTAAACCTGTAAAGGTTTGGCTGGTTGGAACATCTCTGCAGCAACATATCCATATTGCTTGACTCGTCTTTAGGATATCAAGATAAAAAAAAAAGAGAATAATGCATCAAAAACAGAGGTGTCAAAAGTATTCACATTCATTACTCAGGTAGAAGTATAGATACTAGAGTTTAAAAATACTCCTGTAGAAGTTGAAGTATCAACTCAAGTTTTTTACTAAAGTAAAAGTATAAAAGTACTGGTTTCAAAACTACTTAAAGTATAAAAGTAAAAGTAATGTAAGAGGGAAAAAAGCCATTAAGGACAAAAGCCATTGAAAATGAATGCAAATATATTAAAGAACCATATATGTGTACTATTGAGCATTAACGTGTGTTTCAGAGAGCAGGAGATATGATGACTAGTTGCCTATAAGTATTGTAATGGTGCAAAAAGTCAAACTTCAGAGGCGTGTTATCATTTATCCTAACCTTTATTGGAATGTACATCCAAGTTTAGTTGCAGGAATCTGAGGGAACGGATTTAAGAACAAAACTGGACAAGAACATCCTTCATTGTGCCACAACCAAATTCACAATTTAACTGGATAGTTTTTTTTAAAGGCCGAAATGAAATAGAGTAACGGGGCTGTTTTTAAAATGTAAGGAGTAAAAAGTACAGATAATTGCGTGAAAATGTAAGGAGTAAAAGTAAAAAGTCGTCTGAAAAATAATTACTCCAGTGAAGTATAGATAACCAAAATAAGGTAACGAAGTATTTGTACTTCGTTACTTGACACCTCTGGTCAAAAACAATACGTTTTGGGAAAAATATGACTGCAAAACTTTCTCATGCGAGAATCTCTGATCTGCAGGAACATCTGAGAGGCCTGTGGCACATTTATTTCACCTTAGTTGTCAGGTAGCACTGTCTGCACAGACTGTTGTGTATATTCAGGAACATCTGTTCCGGCGCGAGGCCTCGCTAACTCCCGCTTTATCACGTGAACCCATTAAAAACCTGGCCACAATGAGCTAGCGCCCTCCGTATTAATTAGTATTAGGAATAAAAAAGCAGAAGTTCACCGCGGTTGAAAGAGAGCGAGGAGACAGTCTGGAGGCGAATGTTACACCTTTGTCTGCTAAATCACGTTCAAAGCACATCACACACCATCCGAGACAGGTTCACAAGAAGAAGAGATCCTTTAAAATATTAAAAGCATTCTTTTTTTTTTTTATTTCCCTCGCTGGCGTCTCAGAAGCTAAACACAAAAAGTAGGTCAAGCACATTTGCAAAGACTTCTTGTGCTCGTGTCGGCCCAGTTAAAGCGCCGAGCTCCCGCTCATCTCACACGATAACCTGATTTCCGCAGCTTACTTACATGTGGCATCGGTGTCGAGCCGCTCAGCAACCGCTGGCAAGAGGTTGCTTTGCATTATGCACCAAACAAAAGAATGAAAGACAGACTCTGTGATTCAGCTGTGATGTAATTCTGATTTCTGAAACAGCGTTTGGATGAAGTCTTGATCACAAGCGTGTTTTTGATATTCAAGGTGACCTGATTTAGATCCGTGTCAAAAGCCGATTTCATGGAAAGCTACATCGCCGTGCACGATTACTGTTTGCAAGATTTATTCTTTGATGTTTTTACAAAATCCATCTCTGTCTGCGTGTCAAGCTTCCCTTAACTCCTCCTCTCGCACATGAAGTGACACGCCGCTCAGATTATTACACGGATGTGGGCTAGATCACCAAAGCTGTCATATTAACATGGCAGATGATCGAGAGATGAGGACGGAGGGTTCAATACATCCCGATTCTGTCGCCGGCGTCACTTCCTATTCTCATCATGAGACTGTGGACGTCCAGCAGTGGAACATGGATGACAGCCAAGTGCCAATAATGCTATTGATACTCATTCAAACACTCAGTCTGATGAAAACACTGGTTAAAGATTAATATCCTTATATTTTTGTCACAAGTTAGACCAGAGGTCGGTAACCCAAAATGTTGAAAGAGCCATATTGGACCAAAAACACAAAAAAGAAATATGTCTGGAGCCAAAAAAAATGAAAAGTCTTGTATCAGCCTTAGAATGAAGGCAACACATGCTGCAAGTACAGTATCTGTATTAGTTATAACTGGGGGAAGATTTTTTTTTTCATTATGCACTTCGAGGAAAAAAGTCGAAATGTCGAGAAAAAAGTCAAAATTTCGTGAAAAAAATTCGAAATGTTGAGAAAAAAGTCGAAATGTCGAGATTAATGTTGAAGAACAATCTCGAGAAAAAAGTCGAAATGTTGAGTAAAAAGTCGAAATGTCAAGAAAAAAGACAAAATTTCGAGAAAAAAGTCGAAATGTCGAGATTAAAAGGAACAAAAAAAGAGAAAAAATGAAAAAAGAAGAAAGGAAAAAAAAGAAAAAGAAAAAAAGAAAAAACGGTCAAACATTTTTGAGAAAGCTCCAGGAGCCACTAGGGCGGCGCTAAAGAGCTGCATGCGGCTCTAGAGCCGCGGGTTGCCGACCCCTGAGTTAGACAGTCAGACCATCATGTCACTGAAGGATTCTTTGAATTACATTTCAAACACTGGAATCGCTACGATGTAAAATACAAAAGAGGAAGCAGAATTAACTTGAGTGACCAAATTATCTCATAAGTCACATTATATTGATGACGGATGGAAACCTAAACTCCCCATCATGTTTTCTTTCCTTTTTTAAAGGTCTTTACATTTCTGCCCTTTACTTTCGTGCAGCTTTTGTCCACAATTTACAAACCTGGAAGTAGTAAAGTCCCAGCAAACTGTTTTTGTGGTGTGATAGTTTCCTCCCTTGAACTTAATCAAATGTCTGTGAAGTTGATAAGTGACTGAACTTTAGAAAATGAGCATTTAAAAGGCTCGTAATGACATCCCATAGATTAACTCTGCAGACTAATCCA
This sequence comes from Cololabis saira, assembly GCF_033807715.1. NCBI lineage: Eukaryota > Metazoa > Chordata > Actinopteri > Beloniformes > Belonidae > Cololabis > Cololabis saira. Next base: position 8,313,586 of record NC_084607.1, read on the forward strand.
AAATGTTGTCTTTTTTTTGTCCTTGGGACTTTATTATTTATCTCTTTTTTTTGTCTTATGCAACTAATAGGAAAGTTACCGTTTTGGAGCTTGAAAGTTTGAGGCATTTTATGATTTGAAGCTTTTATTGTGAAAGAGACAGATCTTTTTTTCCCCACTGTAGACTATTACACATTCTGGAGTGAGACTGGGTTGGTCTGGGAGTAGGTCTTAACCAGATTCAATCAATGAGGAGTACTAACAAGATCTTGTGACTACATTTGATCAAAGCCTCACAACTACACCTCCTCTTCCTCTATGAATAAAATATTACCAACGTCAGCGCTGAAGGTCAAAAGCGACATAGCTGTCAGAGTGCTTCAACTTTAACAACACAGGGTTCAGATATTTAATTCAGAGGTGTTCATCCCTTTTTTTGATCTGCAAGGTTTCGGCTTAAATAGGTGGAAATATACGTTTTAAAACTGTAATAACTCAAGGATGAAGTAAACGGTTAGACATTATATAGATTTAAGCTCTGAAGATGTGCCGTAAACCCACATAACCCTCATGGAAACCTCTGGAAGACCTTTTCAGGTTTTCTCTGCAGGTGTTGATGTGAAGTCTAACTTATACAATGCTTGAAGTTAAAAATGCAAAGATCCAAAACCTTAATATCCTGCATCTTTTCAGAAAACAGTCCTCCAAAGTTGCATTAGAGAAAACACCTTTCATAGAATAGTAGCCAGGACTGACGTGTGAAATGGTTTGACATTATATAATCCGTGAAAACGCCCAGATGTTACTGTTCCTGTGTGATTGAGAGCTTTTCTTTTTTGGTCTTACACCTTGGGGCTTCTCCTCAGACTCATTTCCTGATTTACCATCTGCTGACGAACAAACTTTTAGCTTCACAAAGAATACGTGTATGTTACGAACGAAGTACGAGCACAAAACAGCGCTGCAGAAAAGCCCCGCGCCAGATTGGTTGTCGGGTTTTTATCTAGTATATTCCTGCCATCTATTAAGGTCCGGAGAAGCGAAGGACCGGGCCACGTCTGACTCCTTGTCAGTCAAAGCTGTTGGTCAAAGCCAAATGTAGACATAAGCAGCATTTATGGGCCACTTGTGGGCCATAAATGCTGTTTACTACAGAAAACACTGGTCAGGGCAGGTATCATTGTATGGAGTCTTTCTACGGTGGCTGACAAGGGCCAAACGCACTGCAACGGCCTAATGCGTCTCAGTTAAAGGAGCATGAGGCTCCTTTTAAGAAATCAGACTCATTAGCGCCACCCTTTGCCACGACGGCCGTCGTGGGTACTGCAGCCAACAGTGAAGCCGGCACGGGAGAACGGGGAGAACGCTCATGCAGCGTCATGTGACGTCACATCCGCAGGACAGCGCGGGAAATTCGGCCCCACAATTGCAGCACATTTTGCAGCACACAGCCTGTTCAAGGCAACGGAGAGATACACTAGAGGGCTCATTCGTTTTGGTTTGGAACGCTTCATCTGACATTATTACTAGAAAACTTGAAACATATACGAATTTTTTTCATAAATCCTGCCTCTATCCTGCCTCATGCTCCTTTAAGGAAAACGGCTTCAAGTACAGAAACGATTCAAATTCACAAACTCAAAACGAGGTACAAAAAGAGGAACGTGGTGCAAATGAAAAAACCTGCTGCAAAAAACAAAGATAAATGCAGCATCATCAAACGCGCTGCAAATAGAGAAACGATGCAAAGCGCAAAACGATATAAAACCAGAAACCTTCAAAAGAAAAACGCTTTATAACCGGTCACTACAACCGGAAGTGCTCCAACGGTAATGTGATTTTTATCTGACTATATTTATATACGATGTTTATATCACTACAACGCTGCACTAACGTTCCCGCTGTATGTAACCTGCACCACAGTGCTGTAAACACTGTGGTTCAGTCAGCTGTTCATTCTCTCTCTACATCCCGTGTGTCTGTCCATTGAGCTGTTACGCCGAGAGCGCCCCCTGCAGGTTTGGAGCACTTCCGGTTGTAGTGACAGTTATGAAGCGTTTTTCTTTTGAAGATGGTTTCTTGTTTTATATCGTTTTGTGCTTTGCATCGTTTCTCTATTTGCAGCGTTTGATGATGCTGCATTTGTCTTTGTTTTTTGCAGCACGTTTTTTCATTTGCACCACGTTCCTCTTTTTGTACCTCGTTTTGAGTTTGTGAATTTGAATCGTTTCTGTACTTGAAGCCGTTTTCCTTAACTGAGACGCATTAGGCTGTTGCAGTGCGTTTGGCCCTTGTCGGCCACCGTACCTTTCTGGCTCGTACTGGCTGCTTGCAATGTTTATCAATCTCCTGTAGTCCTTGCATGCTTGGTCTCTGACTGATGCATGCAGAACTGTGAAAGAAGACATCTAAACCAGCCAGTATGCCCAAAACATTAGAAAAAACCCCTAAAAATCTGTACACGACCTTGAATGAACCTTTTGGCCATAAAAACACGTAGGACGCCGCCACAGTTCTACCAGATCAGATGATATCTTATCAATACTGCACCTGTTAGAGTCACTCTCCTGCTCTTATTGATGCTGAGTGTCGCTAGGGCCACATATCTGTCATGAATTATCCCAACACAAACCCAGTAAGTCATTCTGCTGCATTGTCTCTCCTCCTCTCCCTCTCGACAGGTAAACAGGAGTCAGTGTGAGTTATTATGGGAATTATACACTGTGTCTACATCATTCTGAGTAACCTTTTCTCACATTTGAATGCAATTCATATAGATTCATGGTCTTTCTTGCAGCTGCAGACAGTTAAGACAAGCTATTGAGTGCACGAGGCAGATTCTGAAGAACCAGAAGGCCGTTCATGTGCATTATGGTCGTACACATCCCATTTATTTTTACTTTATATTTGTTTTTTTGCTTACGGAACCCTAGTCTTTAATTTTGGTGGAGGGGACTCAGGAGCTTTTAATGGCACTAACCTTGGAAACTGAAGATGGAGAAGCGTTTGGTTTAAAGCGTGATGACCATCTTAGTCAGGATCACCAGAGTGATATTTTTAGAGTTTGCATGCATGGATTTTCTTTTTCCCAAGTACTCCGGTTTCCCACAATCCCAAAAAATATGCAAGTCAAGCTGCCTATCTTTATGCGGCCGTTTGACGGACCGGTGTCATGTCCAGGCTGCCCCGTCCCCGCTGCCTGAAGAGAGCAGAGATAAGCTGCAACAGACCCCTGGGACTCCGAACAAGGAGAAAGGAGTATAGATAATGGTTAAGATGGAAGTTTCTATCTTATTTTATGTTTGTGTATAGTTTTTTATGGACTCTAAATTGATATTTTATGTTTTAAGAGCAGATTTGTCCCCAGAAACGGACATTTAAAGCTGCAGGATGACTCTGAATGGATCTGTTAGGTCCACGCTCATGCTGTGAGAACTACACATGGTAACATGAGCTGCAGCTTTCACCGACACACCTGTCACGCATGGATTGTATGACTGGAGTGCCGTGTAAAGGGCAGCAGGCTGCATTAACAAAGCAGGAGCACTGGGAATATGTTACTACCAGTTGGTGTTGTGCTCAGCCAAAGAAGAGGCTGCATTGACCCCAGTATCTAATTAACACGTCTGCTGTTGCCATAGATTACAGCTGTAGACATGCTAAGGTGACCTAATGTATCCAGCAGTCCTTCAACATCAGGCTCCGGTTCTAAATGTGAGATGCAGAATCCGTTCTCTGAGTTTAAAGAGGTCGCTGTTCAGTTTCGAGCATCTAAACATACACTCAGACAAGAGTGCAGGAGAAATTTGCATGTTTGTTTTTTCTCGGCTTTGTTTCTGCGACGAGAGAAAAAGATTTCGGGATTCAAATGTTTGGCTTGGCCGGCCTCCGTTGGCTTAATTGCCTGAACAAGCAGGAGACGTACGCAGCAGCAGAAGAAGACAGGGAAATGTCAAGTGAGATTAACAAAGCACATTCCACAGAGGTTACCCTTCAAAGCAAGTCGGGAGGAGAGAGGGAGAGGGAGAGACGGAGAGAGTGAGAGTGCAAAGCAAACGTTAATCTACCTCTTTTCCTGTTTTATAAAGAGTCTCCGATATTTATTTTCATTTGTTTCGTAAGAAAGTTCAGAAAAATCTAACGTACGTTTGACTGTCATTAGTAATAAACCCACGTCCTCTAAACTGTAAGAATATCATTAAATAAATAATTCAAAAGTATTTTTCCGACTGTCGCTCATGCTGCAGGTTTCAGAGTGCGGCTCCTCCACATGCTGGAAAAATATACAACTTTAATGTGCTTTAGGCAATTTCTGGAAAATGGTGACAAACAAACAAAGGGATGTTTGTGCGAATACGACAGATCAGAGGAACTCTCCCAGGAGAATGAGTGGACTGTCTGTACGTTGCCAGGTTCGGGGAACATATCGTTCAGAGATGTGCATGCATCCGAACTGCACGGGTAACAAAAGAAAAAACTAAAACAATCAGGATCAGGGAACACACGAAGGAGAGAAAAAACAGATTTCCGTGTGAATAAAAAGACTACTGGCTGACTCTCATATGTTCACGCAGCCATGTCATAAAAATATATTTCATAAAAAAGGCTGAGCTTGGGTTTTAAACACACGTAAAAGATGTGAAAAAACAGAACTAACATCTGAAGCAACCCCAGACCATAATAGCACCACCGCAGGTCTGCAGGGCGGGCTCTACACAGCAATAATGACATGGAATAACAGCCTTTCACAGGATATCATTTGACTTCATTATTTAAGGAATGAGAATTGGATCAATAATAATAATTTACCGTGTTGGCTCCTGATCACACACATTTTTTACCTGGTATACAATGGAGCCAAATCAAGGCCAAAAGTTTTGCTAATTTGAAAATAAAATTTGAACCTGAAAATTCTTTTTTACAGTTTCAATTTTTTTTATTTCAGTTTCAAATCTTTTTTTCAGTTTCACATCTTTTTTTTTTTTTCAGTTTCAAATCTTTTTTTTTTTCAGTTTAATTTTTTTTTTTCAGTTTCAGACTTTTGGCCCTGATCTGGCGTGGGGGGCGTGGGATCAACTGAGAGGGGCGTGGCATCATGAGTGACAGCAGAACAGAGAAGACGGGGGACGTTCCTCAGTCATGTTGCCTTCAGGAAACGTAGGTTGCAGAAGTTATCAGTAGAAGTATGAATCAACACTGTATATGAGTCATTCTATAATTAGGGGTACATGTCATGTCCATGGGCTGTATGTATCAATTTTACTAAATATTCACTTAAAGCAATGATCAACTTTATATCAGGGCACATTTCTCTTTCATTTAATACAAAAATGTCAACAGATTCCATCATTTATTTAAAAAAAAATGCTTATTATATACTGAATTTTGTTGTTTTTGTGCTGTCCGATTTGCTAAATGTCAGGTTTGGCTCTTCAGATTAACACTAAAATACATTTTTTTGTATTTAATTTCCATAATTATTTGTTCAAAATAATCATTAAAATATGAGAAAGGTGTTTTAAAAACTATTTGGTTCATGCATGTACATTAAATCATCCACTTTGTGTGTGTCCGAGAAATCTCCGTCAACTGTGTTACCCATTGAAAAAACCCCTATAAATCAGCAATGGTTTGCTCCAAAGTCCCATGTCCAAAATTATATGATGTCCCTTCCTTCAGGGAGGGAGATTTGAAGACAGTGTGGTAAATTTCTACTCCTCCTCTTCAATATTTCATCAATATTATTGTGTGCACATAGAGTGGGTTAATTGATCGTCAACTGTGTTATCAACATGTTCTTGTGAACTTGCTTTACATGTTATTTTTACAAAAATACAGAGAAACTGTATAAAAACATGAGTTGATCAAGGCCATGTAGTGACAGGTCCAAGGTCTGCAGTTAGCACAAAATGCACTAAAATGGCCGAAATGTCAACTGTGTTACCCACCTGTGTTACCCAACTGTAACACAGTTGACAGGGGATTAACACGGTTGACAATGTTGGCAGTTTATTGTCATAGTTTATGCTTATATTGAGTGTTGTTGATAAAAAAACATTCATGAACTATTGTTATAACACAGACATTACATAGTAATTACATAGGAGTTGCCTAATTACATATAAATTTTTGCCTGTCAACTGTGTTATGAATGGTTTTTGTGTCATATATCTTTTAAATATTGACTAAACTGTAAGAAAAAAGATGGGGGATATCTGTAGAGAGGGAGGTCTTACATAAGATTGGTGAATAACTCTAAATTCAGTGTAATATGCATTTATGTTGAAAAAAATATGAATCTCTCCTGATAACATCCCATAGAATGTCCATTATGAAGCTCAAAATTCACATTTTCAAATCAGTTAGACAGGCAACCTTAAAACCCCTGGTGAATAAACTCAAAACCTTTCAAACAAATGTATTATCAAATGTGTAGTACCTAGTTCTTGTTGTATATGACACAACATTTGTCCGTAACACGGTTGACAAAATAATGAGTCCAATGTTTATTTTCATTAAAATATTTAATATGTAATTAGAGTTTAAGCTTGGCAATTAATGAATTTAGCACATTTAGGGGGTATATTATGGAAACAACTAGATTATTTATCAAAAAAGAAAACTGATTTTGTCACTTTTGGTTGATATGAAATGTACCCCTAATTATAGAATGACTCATATACACTATATTCACGTGATTGGCAGTGGAAAAAACGGATACTAGTGACACATTTCTGTTTAAAAAGCTGTTTTAGACCGTACTTGGTAGTATGTGGAAGTGGGAAATGTCAAACTTTAAAGTTTGGCTGTTGAACTGTACAGTCTGGCATACTGCGATTGGTGCCAAGTACGGTCTAAAACAGCTTTTTAAACAGAAATGTGTCACTAATATCAGTTTTTTCCACTGCCAATCACGTGAATATGGTGTATATACAGTGTTGAATCATACTTCTACTGATAACTTCTGCAACCTACGTTTCCTGAAGGCAACATGACTGAGGAACGTCCCCCGCCTATACAAAGTTAACCTGGAAATGACCCACAAATGAATCGTACAGGACGGAGTAGCAGTAAAAAAGTAATTGTTGAAGATGAAAAAGTCCACGTCACAACCCACCCCCCCAAAAAAAAAGTAACAAGAAAATGTAGTTTGCTGTCTGTTAGCAACAAATCAGCTGTAGTACACGACAGATTTACTTACAAGTGAGGAATAACCATCAGGCTACTGTGCAGTTTGAGACCCCGGCATTAAACAAATGAATAAATACAAAAAGAAAAGTATGTTAGGCAAATCTATAGAGAAGTGGATGTAGAAAAGTGCAGTTAGGTGTGAGCTACAAATTAGGATTTAGAGCAGTTGGGAGAGAAGATGTTCTTGGAAAATAGAGTTTATTGATAAAGGGAGGGCTGGCTGAGCTCTGGCGGCCACCGGTTGCTCTCTCCATCAGCGTGGAACCACTAGTGAGAACAGACTGGGTTGTCTTTATCGTAGGGGGGGTAGACAGAAATGCAATGGTTGGACCGGTGTATAAACCTTAAACGTTTAAGACCCGGGATTCACTTTGTAGGTAATCATTATTGACTTGAGCTTCAATCGGGCAGCCAAGGGGGAGCCGGTGGATCCAGCGAGTAACTGGGATGTGAGGCCTTCATGGTTGTTGGACACCAGAATCATCACCGAACCCCCCCCCAACAAATAAGCATAAATTACAGGTTTCAATAAAATAAACTACAATGTCTTTTAAATAACAAACCACAATTAAAGCTGCAAACAGCGATGAACGGGCCCTTGCACTCATGGCCACCGCCCTTTTGATGTATAACACACCTGGGTGCACGTTACGGTTCGGGCCGCATTAACGGCCGAAGAAATGGCATAGATTGCGCCATAATTACACGATTAATTCAAAATGGCCGACTTCCTGTTCGGTTTCGGCCATGGCGCCAAGAGACTTTTCTTTAAGTTGCAACATGATACAGGTGTGTAGCGATTTTCGTGCATGTACGTCAAACCGTATCGTGGGGCTTGAGGCACAAAGTTTTCTAGGGGGCGCTGTGTAAATTAAATATCAAATATTTCACCAGGCCTGGCTTGCGTGCAAAATTTGGTGACTTTTGGGGCACGTTTACGGGCAAAAAGGCCCTCATTTTGTCGGAAGAAAAACGAGGATAACAAAAAAAACAAAAACAAAAACTCCTGCAGATTCAATAGGGCCTTCGCACTGTCAGTGCTAGGGCCCTAATTACAGTGTAAATATTTCAAGTGTAACTGTTTTTGTTTACTGTGTAACAATATTCATTATTGTTATCAATACATTTTTCAAAAAAATGCCTTTAAAAGCAAGAACAAACAAGTCCCCGTCAAAGACCGGTCCATCCTGCTCAGAGGGGATTCTAGAGTCTCCTGGGGCCCTGGGCAAAAATTCACAGGGGGCTCCTCCAACTAATCCATCAGCTTCATATCGTAAATAATGTGGCACCAACCAAAAATATGAAAGGAAATATGTTTTTTTAAAGGAGCATGAGGCAAGAATAAGAAATGAGACTCATTAGCAACACGACGACCGTCGGGGTTCCTGCAGACAATAGCGAAGCCGGCACGGGAGCGCCGTTCAAATCAAGCTCTAAATCAGACTTACAATGTTATGTTACCTGGTCAGTAGGAAATGAGCCATGTCAGCATCTGTTTTCAGTCCCAATTCAAGCTAAAGCTGCCTCCATGACTCAAACGCATATCCAATGTTTACTCGTGTGCCTGCCCGTTTTTGCTAGTAATTTCTTTTCGACTCGCAACTTGTCTCTGATAAAGGCTTCGTTTTCTTCTTGGTAGCACTTTTTATTGGGCTTTGAGTGGCGCTGGGTCGTTTGCCGGCTGTGGAAGAATCCATGTCTACCCAAACAGAAGTTTGGATCCACCGCGCTCGTCTTCTTCCTGTATCCAAGCCGAGCGCCGTCGAGAACGCGCATGCAGCGTCATTTGACGTCACATCCGCAGGACAGCGCGGGAAATTCGGGCCCGGAATTGCAGCACATTTTGCAGCACACAGCCTGTTCAAGTCAACGGAGAGATACACTAGAGGGCTCATTCTTTTTGGTTTGGAACGCTTCATCTGACATTATTACTAGAAAACTTAAAACGTATATGCATTTTTTTCATAAATCCTGCCTCATGCTCCTTTAAATAGTACACATTTGTATTGCATCAAAATAAAATATAAACCCTTAAAGGTCCAGCGGGGTGAGGAGCGATGAGTGAAAAGCAGCTTCTGCAGTTGTGAGAGTCTCCGTCACAGACGACGGGGCCGATTCATCGGGATGACCACTTTAACAGTGGACTGATTTAGATCAAGCATTAAAGTGCAAAATTGTGAATAAAAAATGTATAACCTCCTATATTTGGCACATTACATGCTCTTATGGGACGCTCATATTCAAAGCCCTTGATAAATCAAGTATGCATTCATTTTTTAGCACGAGAGGTTTGGAAACCCGTCCCAGATCGGCCAGTGTCTGGCATGCTCACTGCTAACCGGGCTCAAATATTCCCCCTTTATAGTACAATTCCTTAATGACTTTACGGCCATAGCAATGCTGAAGTCCTGGGGAGTTTACAGTTATAGGCTTTGTGATGATTGCGCTGATTACTAATTAATGTATACATACAGTAGTGTCAGGGTCAGCAGCAGGGAAAGCAAGAACATCCTCTGTCAACAGCTATCTTACATAGTAGTTATTAAATATAAATGGTGTAGCCCGTATCTCATCTCCTCCGCCAAAGAAGCCAATCCTCCACTTCCTTGAACCCTGTTGGCCCGGCTCGTTGTTCTCCTCTCTCTGTGTCTTTACCTTCCTGCTCTCCATTCTGCTCGGCCCTTTTTTCTCCCCTTCAGAAGAGAGAGAGAGCGGAATCAGATAAAAGCAGGGCGAAGAAGAACTGACGTGACGAAGAGCGCTGAGAGTAAAGGAGGAAAAAAGAGGAGACATTACACATTTAACAGACACTCGGAAGACGGGGAGGCAGACGGCTGCTGAGGGAAACCGCTGAGGCTGGAGGGGACCGTCAATGAAGCGTGGACGGTAATGAGAGCGTAGATGGATCCTCGCAGACGGACCGTCCTCAGCCATCCCTTCAGCGGGAGCTCGGAAGGTTCAAAGGTCACATTTGTCCTGCTTAGCCTCACAGACGAGGATGGAGAGGCTTGGGATGGAGGAAGTGCACAACGCCTCCTCCAAGAGGATCTTATAAAGAGAGTTGAAGGAGAAACAGGTCACTTGGAGATAATTAGAGGATAAAATCTTGTTTTTACAGCCGTGTGAGGCTTTTTTCCTTGTTATGAATACATTTTGTCAGGCTTGATCACAAAGTGTAGCAACACTGGCTTTTCATGTATTACGATGCTGCAGACCTGCTCCATCTGCAGCTCTGCTTTATATGAATGCAACGTACACCATGCAAAGAAAGGGATTGAAAGTCCAGGCAACTCCAGGACTCAAAGGAAACGACTGCTTTTGTTATTTTCTACACTTCCTCTGGTGCTCTGTGGTCCTGAGGGTTATCTGTTGCATCCCTTCTCCTGCGGTTCACCATCCACACCACACTGTTGATGCGCTGAACTGTTAACACCAATTACCTATGACAAGTTCAAGGGGCAAAGGAACAAATGCAATTTAAAGGAGATTTTTCAGCTCACCAGTTTGTCTTTAAATGTCTTGTACGGAAGGGTATTAGGGCCAGGCAGGAGAAAAATAAAAATAATATTTTAGAGGAGGAAGATTGTTTTTTTATTATTATGCACTTCGAGAAAAAAGTCGAAATATCGAGATTAATGTTGAAGTACAATTTCGAGAAAAAAGTTGAAATGTTGAGAAAAGGTCGAAATGTTGAGAACAAAGTCGAAATGTTCAGATTAATGTTGTACGACGGAGTATTAGGGCCAAACTAAGACAAAAAAAAATGGAAATTACGAGAATAAAGTCATAATAATATGAGGATAAAGTCGTAAAATTACGAGAATAAAGTTGTAATATTTTGAGAATAAAGTCGTAATATTACGAGAATAAAGTCGTAATACTAAATATATTATAAATATATAAATATAACTTCACAAGATGCTCAATATTCCTCATTTTAACACAGAGAGAAGATGCTCTTCCTGTTCTCATGAATTATATTCTAATAATATTACGACTTTATTCTCGTAATATTACGACTTTATTCTCGTAATATTACGACTTTATTCTATTACGACTTTATTCTCGTAATATTACGACTTTATTCTCATAATATTGCGACTTTATTCTATAACGATTTTATTCTCGCAACATTATGACTTTATTCTCGTAATTTTACGACTTTATTCTCATTATATTATGACTTTATTCTCGTCGTAATTTTACGACTTTATTCTCATTATATTATGACTTTATTCTCGGAATTTCCAATTTTATTTTTTTTTGTCTTAGTTCGGCCCTAATACTCCGTCGTATTCTTGTGCAGAATGGCTAACAAGAAAAAAAGGTCGGGCCTTGTAGCGTGAGCTCGAGTGGGCTGTTTGATGGTTGCGTTTTCCCTCTGTGGTCTGTAAGTGTGCTGGCTCATCAAGTCTTTGAGAAGCCTGTCATAAACGGACCAGGTGTGATGCTTTAACTGCCTCAGGGTTGACTCAACCACCAAAGAAAAACGATCCTACTCGTCAGAAATAACCCTCCAGAAATAGTCCAACAGGGTCAAACCTACGTTTGATGGTCAGACGATTCAAATGAGGCAACTTTTATCGTGTTGTTATAGAGCAGGTGTGTCAAACTCATTTTGCTTGGCGGGCCGGATTTGACCAATTTTTTTCTCGCGGGCCGCACGCTCAAAATAACAAAAACGGAATGCGAAATTTTTTTTTTCTAATTCTTTTTTTTTACTATTGTTATCTAATCCAATATCAGTTTAGTTAATTTTAAAAGAAATATGCACTTTGTTTACACTCTAATTATGTAAAATATATTTCTTCAGGATCTTTTTTTGAAATTTCTCGTTTTTTTTTTCAAATTATGTAAGATACTTTTAATATCATTTTACAAAGATAAACAGAAACAAGTATGTTTTTTTTACATTTCGCTTTTTGCCTTTTTATAGGAAATTTAATTAAAAGCAAAATCTTTCTTATTACATCCGAGAGTGTTTCTTTGTGATTTAGAGATTTTTCCAGTACAATTAAGTGTATTTATTTTTAAAAATTGGCGCGGATATTTACGCCAGTGTGCCGAACAAGTCAGCACTTCTCTTTTAACTGTTTTATTTTGTCACTATCCTTGTATTCAAACGGAAATTCTCTGAATAAATATCTTCTATCATCTTTTTTAGCAGTGATATTTTTCCTGCGAAAATATATAATAGTAGTCAGTTAATAAAAATAAACGACCGTCTACAAAGAAATAAAATCGGCAAATGCATTCTAGAAAACTAAAAAAATTTCAAAAACTGCTCTCTTTGTGGAATAACGATGGATTTGTAGAAGAAATATATTATCGGATATGCTGCGATTCATGGCAATTATTTATGCCTTCCTTTTTAGTAGGTTAACGTTTCGGTTTTTTGCGTTGGAAACTTCTCGCGGGCCGCATGAAAATCTCTCTCGGGCCGCACATTTGACACCCCTGTTATAGAGTGATGAAACAGAATGACCTTGTTCTGGTTTAGGTCCAATATTTCTGAGACCAGTTACATACGAGTCAGCAGAACCCATAATAGTAAGACGATCAAGAAATAGCACCTGCATCTTCTTTTGTCTGGTTTTGGTTTGAGCTCTGGCGAGGTGATTGGTTGACGTGAGATGCCCGACGGAGGTGGACATTTAATTACTTCCCTTTTTATCTGAGGTGTTCTCTTCCATCATGATGTCTCACGTGTCTTCGGACCATGTGGTGCATCAGCAGACGACCGCAATGTCAGCCTTGGAAACACTGTCCGTCCCCGATGGAGTTACACTATTCAGTGTTATAATTTCCACAGCGGTCGTTGCCCTGTCAAAATAAATAAGCCCGAGCAGTGCCGCTCATTGGAGTCCCCATCTATCCATCCATTTATCTATCTATCTATAGCTGTGGACTGACTTAATAATCAGAATATGGACCTTATTGCTCTGTAGAAGCATCATCACCCAGCATGGTGCTGATTTACATCCCTGCAAATCTGTATCTTGAAAAATGACCAAAACAGAGTGGGATGTGTACTTGCTGAAGACTTTAGAAACAAAACATCACTCCAAAAGTATGGAGTAAGATAACTTCCAAAAAGATGTGTCCATGTTATAACTATTCGTATTCGTAATGATAAACATTGTATGTAAATAAAAAAGTTGTACCAAAATTCTGCTGTCACACACATGAGTCTGATAAATCATTAGGGTTAGGATTGTTTTTATGTGAGTATGAATGTAAAAGCTGTGAGTGCAAAGTCTTGTGAATACAACTCTAATTTCTACGACTACGAGTTTTCACTGTGAACACGAATTCAAGTTTATGGGTACGAGTCGAAAAACTGTTGAAATGATGTCACAGGCAGGTCACAGAATAGACAAATATACGTAGACGCCCCATCGGGCGCTGAGCCGTACGTCAACGTCGCCGCCATATTGGATGTTCAAGACTGCGCTGTAAACTAATACAAGTAAATGGACTTATTTTCATAAAGCGCCTTTCTACAAAGAAATTTACGTTTTACGTCTCATTTATTCATTCACACATGCACTAATATACTTGGGGAACAGTTAGGCACCAAATATAATATATTTAATTTTCTCAGATGGCAAAAAGAAGAACTTTATTGATCCCACATAGGAGTAATTCATGTCGTATCAGCTATAGAGAACAAGGTAGTGCCGAAAAACAATATATATCCCCCTCACAAAAATAAGAAAAATAGAGAAACATATTTTCTCATCAACAAAACATATTTTAAAATTTTCAAGTAACAAAATAACATATTTTAACTATTTTTTCAGATTTTTTTCAATTATTTTATAGTCTGAAAAATGCTATGCTTTGACCTGCCTGTGACGTCATTACAACAGTTTTTCAACTCGTACCAATAAACTTGAATTCGTGTTCACAGTGAAGACTCGTAGTCGTAGAAATTAGAGTTGTATTCACAAGACTTTGCACTCACAGCTTTTAGATTCATACTCACATAAAAACAATCCTAACCCTAATAATTTATCAGACTCATGTGTGTGACAGCAGAATTTTGGGTACAACTTTTTTATTTACATATTAATGTTTATCATTACAAATACGAATAGTTATAACATGGACACATCTTTTTGGAAGTTATCTTACTCCATACAAAAGCGCCACTGGTTCTGTTTTAGACATGAAAGATGTTGGGCGTGTCCCTTTCAACGCGGTAACCAATGAGATTTGTCCTTTGCCCTCGTTCTGTTCTCCTCCCTCTCGTAAACACATGTAGATCTGACATCATTTGCACCTCAAGCACCGTCCTTGTTTTTGAGGCGTATTCAAATGATCTTTTATTCAAACATTTACCTCTCATTGTCAGTTGCCAACATAAAATCCACCTTGAACAGCTCCAAATATTTCCCCCCCCCCCATTCCTGGTAGTTTTGATGTTGTGTAGTAATTAGCATGTTTTTCTCTCTGGTCATCTGCATAAAACGTTACACCTGGGACACACAGGAAAACAAATCTAAAGCACTTGCCAAGTACTCAGCCTCATTGCAAACAACCGTAATGGGGGGAAAAAGGCAATGTGCAGCAGAGGAAAGCTTATAAATGAGATATGAAAGGAGGATCCTGGTATCGTGTAATCATGCATGGAAGAGGCAGCGGTGACCTTGGTGGTCCAAACACTTTTTTTTTTTTATAACGGAAACTCAATTTGTTCCACAAAGAACGTTTCTGGAAGGAAATGCAGAATGACTGCCGAGCATCTCCCCACCAGCCCCCACCAGCTCCAGTGGAGGAAGAGCTTATATTTACCACGGCTAACCCATGACGTCTCATTATTGTCTTTTCACGGGAGGATGTAAAAGAAAATGGAGGCCAATTCGCGATTTTCAAGTCTAATCGCTTGTTTGCACCTTGGAGTGTTTTTCCAGTTTAACTCGTCACCAAAATGATTATTTTATTCATGTAGAGTTCAGGAGAGTTTAGCCGCGCTGACGGCTTTAATCCGGGCCGTGGAAGCTGCCGCGACACCAACACCACGCCCAGGTTTTAATCAAACATTTGTGTCTTTCACTCATAATTATGAAGCTTTGGATGTTTTCAACAACTTCTTTTTCAATATTCCCTTATTCACGCTGGTTTCTTTTAGTTTGGGTTCCAGATACGCAGAGGCAGTACTCGAGTTGTAAAAAAAAATCAGGGGGGATGGTGGATTTTATCATATGGGGACAGATCATTTGTGCTGATTACTAATAATATAATATATTACAAATAATAGCACTGACCAAAACACCTGCAGAAATACTGCAGGAATGACATAGCAGCAGTTAAATGCAGCCTTCTGTAAGCTTTAAATATCCACTGGGCTTACATCAAATACATCAAAACACAACAATAAAAACAGTTTTCTGAACTTATCAATATGACTCTGTCCTTCACAGGATAAGTAAAATGGATATCTGCAAAAACTCAAAATCTTAACAAGAATATTTGTCTTATTTCTAGTTAAAATGTCTCATTTTAGTAAAGAAATCTCATTACACTTAAAACAAGACTCATCATTGGAAAAAACAACAATTTTCACCTGTTTCAAGTAGATTTTCACTTGAAATAAGTAGAAAAATCTGCCAGTGGAACAAGATTTTTTTGCTTGTAATAAGAAGATAAATCTTGTCCCACTGGCAGATTTTCCTACTTATTTCAAGTGAAAATTTACCTGAAAAAGGTGAAAATTGTCACTTTTTTCTGGAGCTATTTTTCTGGTGATGACTAAATGTTGAAATAGCAGTAAAACCACATTCATTGATGAAATGACATAAGGGATGGAAAGGGGGGATGGCAGTTTTACAGGGGGGATGATTTTGACCGTTTTTATTTCAGGGGGGGATGCCATCCCTCCTCATCCCTCCTCAACTCCAGTACTGCACAGAGGAAGAGGTGGGCTCGGCGAATGAGATTAAACTGTCCTGACGCCTTTTTGTAGAATACTCTGAAATAAAAGAAATGGATTAAAAATCAAGAGGTTCAATCAGAAATAGCTGCATTTCAGGAGACACAAGACTGATCTTTGAGCAGATCCATTTTATGGTACTTTTATGTAAAGCAAAGGGCTTTATTAGCATTTATGAGCCATCTTTGAGATGTAATTTCCCACTCAGAGACTGTTTTATTCCTTCTGTATTAGCCAGACACCACTGGGATGGCTCTGTTGCAAATACGTCTTGCATTTCAGACGTCTTTGGAGAAACAGTTTATATTATTAATCAAATCTATCTAGCAGCAGCGGGAGGCTGTTTCCATGGTGAGTTTATGACATTTATTTAATGCTCCGGCTGTGTCAGAGGTTCAGGATTGTTTCCCCAAGAAAAGAATAAACCTCCTGTCTTCTGTCATATAATGTAAGAGTAAGAGATCAAATTGCGCTGGCGTGGATCCAAACGGCCCTGAAAAAACGGAGGAGCGGCAGAGAAAGCCATGAGAAATTAGTGACAACTTTCCTCTTATTTACAGTAAGAGATGGCTTCACCAGGGGCATAAAGAAAGTTTTTACTGCCTGTTGAGTCACAGATCCGCCGCCAGATCGAAGTGCTGACAGGGGCTTTAAGAGATTGCGGCCTGAAAAACAAACCTTCTCCAAAATAGAAGTGTCGCCGCCGCGCCAGTGTGCCAGACATAGCGGGCCGGCCCTGATCTCGACAAGCGTGCCAAGGCCGAGCCTTGATACTTTAGACCGACTATTAAGCGCTCTCCCGGGACGCTCTGCAGCCCCAGTTGTGGCTTGTTGTTGGTGGTTTTGAGAGACGATAGCTGTCAAGATCATGCTCCCATCCATTCCTGCGGCTCAAGTCTTTTAATACACTTAGATGCCTCAGCTGCAAAAGGAAGACTGAGAGATTTTTAAAGATGGCCTCAATGAGCGCGGAGACCTGTGAAATTATTAAAAGGGATGGTTCAGAAGTGAATTCTGCCAACGCTAAATTATTCCTGTGCAGCTGCGCGCTTTAGTTTGTCTGGCAGTCAGAAATTCATGCCTAATCTGCCATCTCATTAGACATCCTTGAGCTTTTAAAGCAACCTAGATTTGGAGTCCTAGGAACTTTGATGTCGTTATCCCATCAAAAGCATTTTTGTCTTCGGGCTGACCCTTTCAGTGAATTTAGAGCTCAATTATTCGTCATAATCTCTGAAAAACTTACTTAAATTTATCCCAGCCTTCGCTGTCGGTATAAAACTGGCTCATTTGAATCATGCACCGCTCCCCCGTCGAAATCCAATATTCTCTTTTGCCAGAGGCGCTCCCCGCAGACCTGCAGGAGAGGTGCGGCGAGACGGGCTGCCTCGGCGCTGGCTGTGGGCGGGGAATCGTGAATGTGTATTTATGCTATTCTAATTAAACAGCCTTTTTCTTTTTCAAGTGTATTTTTATGAAATTTGGGGAATATGTAGTTATTTTTTTGATCTCTCCTTTGAGAGTCAGACTTACCTGCATGATTCCTGATAATATCTCCACGTCGTACGCAGTACTCGAGTTGTAAAAAAAATATCAGGGGGGATGGTGTATTTTATCATATGGGGACAGATAATTTGTGCTGATTACAAATAATATAATATATTACAAATAATAGCAGTGACCAAAACACCTGCAGAAATACTGCAGGAATGACATAGCAGCAGTTAAATGCAGCCTTCTGTAAGCTTTAAATATCCACTGGGCTTACATCAAATACATCAAAACACAACAATAAAAAACTGTTTTCTGAACTTATCAATATGACTCTGTCCTTCACAGGATAAGTAAAGTGGATCACTGCAAAAACTCAAAATCTTAACAAGAATATTTGTCTTATTTCTAGTTAAAATGTCTCATTTTAATAAAAAAAATCTCATTACACTTAAAACAAGACTCATCACTGGAAAAAAACAACAATTTTCAACTGTTTCAAGTAGATTTTCACTTCAATAAGTAGAAAAATCTGCCAGTGGAACAAGATTTTTTTTGCTTGTAATAAGAAGATAAATCTTTTCCTGCAGATTTTCCTTTTTATTTCAAGTGAAAATGTACTTGAAACAGGTGAAAATGGTCAAATAAGTTATTTTTCTGGTGATGACTCTAAATGTTGAAATAGCAGTAAAACCACATTCATTGATGAAATGACATAAGGGATGGAAAGGGGGGATGGCAGTTTTACAGGGGGGATGATTTGGACCGTTTTTATTTCAGGGGGGATGCCATCCCCCCTCATCCCCCCTCAACTCCAGTACTGGTCATACGGCTGTAAAATCATGCATGAGACATGCGCAGTGCTCCCTAATTGAGGTGAAGAGATGGATAAACAAGTGCCCTCAGTTATGTGGAGAAATGATGGTTAGTTGTTGCCTCCCGAGGACTCAGATCACAGGATGTGGCTCTTTTACTGAGCCTCGGCTTTTTGAATCAATGACTGAGCAGCTGCTGCTGCTGCTGCTGCTGCTGCTGCATGATATGAAATAATGAGGACGTAGAAATTAATTTCCATAATTGTTGTTTAATTGCAGCAGCCAGAGGCGATAAGGCAGCAGCAGCCCCTGCTGGTAGGAGCCTCAGCCACACCAGATCTGAGCCGGGCTCAGGAACCCAGTTCAGTTTGGAGTGACGCTGAGAACATCCAGCACTTTATGTTCAACCACAAGACCAATGGGAACACATATTCTCTTCTATCGCATTTGCAGACAAGAAGGGTCATAGAAAACAAAAAAAACCCCACTCTTGATCATCATCCCCACTGCCAAAACAAAGCATTTGTTTCCGTTCACTCAGAGAAGCCAGCGGAGATGGAGGTAGAGGTGTCAAAAGTATTCACATTCATTACTCAGGTAGAAGTATAGATACTAGAGTTTGAAAATACTCCTGTAGAAGTTGAAGTATCAACTCAAGTTTTTTACTCAAGTAAAAGTATAAAAGTACTGGTTTCAAAACTACTTAAAGTATAAAAGTAAAAGTAATGTAAGGGGGAAAAAAGCCATTAAGGACAAAAGCCATTGAAAATGAATGCATCTTAGTATAATGCAAATATATTAAAGAACCATATATGTGTACTATTGAGCATTAACATGTGTTTCAGAGAGCAGGAGATATGATGACTAGTTGCCTATAAGTATTGTAATGGTGCAAAAAGTCAAACTTCAGAGGCATGTTATCATTTATCCTAACCTTTATTGGAATGTACATCCAAGTTTAGTTGCAGGAATCTGAGGGAACGGATGTAAGAACAAAACTGGACAAGAACATCTGAAACAACCACAACCAAATTCACTCTATCCGGATGGAGCAATTTAACTGGATAGTTTTTTTTTAAAGGCCGAAATGAAATAGAGTAACGAGGCTGTTTTTAAAATGTAAGGAGTAAAAAGTACAGATAATTGTGTGAAAATGTAAGGAATAAAAGTAAAAAGTCGTCTGAAAAATAATGACTCCAGTGAAGTATAGATAACCAAAATCTCTACTTAAGTAAGGTAACAAAGTATTTGTACTTTGTTACTTGACACCTCTGGATGGAGGAGGGTAAGACTGAAAGATGTCTCGAAGGCAGAAGCCGCGTCAGGACGTGAGCATGCAGATGCATGAAGGCCCACGCCGCCGCTGCGTCGTACCAACTCGTTGGAGTTTCTCCAGAACCTTTTATTGTCACTCAGAGTTTTTTTTTTACTTCCATAAATTGAATCTGCTGCTTAAACCCGACGTAAAGCAGGAAGTGTTTAATTTCTGGCCAAAGCTCTCGCCATCCGCGCGCTGGCGCGTTTGTGACTTCACCGTCGCAGCTCGGCTGTACTTAGTTCTGCTAATCCGTACGGTGAATGCACATTGTTGCATGGCGTAGGCGTACGCAGCAGCTTAAGACTTTAGAGAATTAAAGGTAATTAGAAATATGTGTTTATCATATCAACTAGGTGTAGTATGAACTATGTGGGGGGGTTGATGAACCACCTTTGTTTGGTGTTTACAGCAGGTTTCTTTTCTTTCTTTAAGCGCCATCATGCTTGAGAGAGGTGTTTATCATATTCTTGCCAATCTTTAACATTCTGAGTTAGATCTATGAGCCAGTTTCTCCATCGCTGGTGATATAGAGCCACATTTCAGGTGGTGAACACACCTGCGTAACACGGTGTCTCCAGTCAGTGGAAATCAAGGAAGAAGGACACAAGCACATCCAGCATATTGCTATTGCAACAACATAGTCAGTAGGGTAAAACTAGCCTGCTTCACGACGGTCTAAACCAGGGGTAGCAACCCAAAATGTTGAAAGAGCCATATTGGACCAAAAACACAAAAAACAAATATGTCTGGAGCCGCAAAAAATGAAAAGTCTTGTATCAGCCTTAGAATGAAGACAACACATGCTGTATGTATCTATATTAGTTATAACTGGGGGAAGATTTTTTTTTTCATTATGCACCATGTTGAGAAAAAATCGAAATGTCGAGGAAATAGTCAAAACTTTGTGAAAAAAGTCACAATTTCAAGAAAAAAGTCAAAATCTCAAGAAAAAAGTCGAAATGTCGAGAAAAAAGTCGAAATGTTGAGAAAAAAGTCAAAATGTCGTGAAAAAACTCAAAATTTCGAGATTAAAAAGGAAAGGAAAAAGGAAGAAAAAAAGAGAAAAAAGGAAAAAAAAGAAAAAGAAAGAAGAAAAAAATTTTAAAAAAAGAAGAAAAAAAGAAAAAAAAAGAAAAAAAAGGTCAAATATTTTTGAAAAAGCTCCAGGAGCCACTAGGACGGCGCTAAAGAGCCACATGCGGCTCTAGAGCTGCGGGTTGCCGACCCCTGGTCTAAACCCAGCTCACGTTCCCTATTAGTGGGTGAACAATCCAACGCTTGGTGAATTCTGCTTCACAATGATAGGAAGAGCCGACATCGAAGGATCAAAAAGCGACGTCGCTATGAACGCTTGGCTGCCACAAGCCAGTTAACCCTGTGGAAACTTTTCTGACTCCTCCTGCTTAAAACCCAAGAAGTCAGAAGGATGGTGAGGCCCCGCTTTCACGTTCTGTATTCATACTGAAAATCAAGATCAAACCAGCTTTTGCTGGTAATGTCAGCATATACGTCTTAAGGAGGGATTCGATTTTGTAACAGTTTTATAGACCATATAATTTCCTTTTTTTTCTTCTTCCATTCTTTCTTCTTGGCAAGATAAAGCCGACTTTTCTTTGAGAAAGAAGATTTAAAGAAGGTGCATTTTGTGTCTACATGTCGCTCCTTTTTAGAGCAACTGACTGTAGGGTTTCCGTGGTGTAAACACACTCAACCTCTGGTTTCAGTACCTCACGTGAAGGAGGGAAGGGAACTACAACGCTGTACTCCTGCTTTGGTGCAGTTTTCAGCTGTTGAAGATGGAAACACGATGCAGTGCAGCAACAGGGTCTTCAGCTGTATGAAACAGTTGCAAGTAAAGTTGCTTTCGTCAACAAAAATTATGACTAAATATCGTCGTCAACAAACCTTTATCACCTGAGGAAAATGAGACGAGACGCAACGAAAATGCTGGTCATGTGACGATATCGATAATTAAATATATAATGCAATATCGTAGATGAATAAAAAGCGAGACTAAAATGTAGATTACAAAATAAAAACTCTGCTAAAAATGTGTCTTTATTTTCGTTGACCAAAACGAGACGAAATGTTCTACCAAAGATCCTTAATGTCCATGTTTTCAGTAGTTTCCTCTGGTTTAATGTCCATGTTTTCAGTAGTTTCGTCTGGTTTAGTTCTGCTGGGTGACGTTAGTCCTCAATCCCAGTCGCTGCAGCGGGGAATCAGATCCAGAAGATGCAGCTGCAGAGTTAGAGGCTGATGCCGTTAACGCAGAGCTCTAGGTTCACGTCAATTAAAAACAAAGTTACATAGAGAAAGGGGCCGATGGCCGGACACGCGGGGATCTGCTCTGGGGGGGATGAAGAAGAAGAAGAAGATCCATCTTTTGGATACACTTTCCTACATTGACGTGGAAAAGAAAACCCAATGAGTCGTCGAAAAAGAAAAAGATGGGGAGAAATGCGGAAAAATAAATATGTTGTAAACTCAAATTAGAATCTTCTGTATCTGGAATGAATGTATTCTTGAGTTTATAACGTAACAATAATATAATCATAAGATAACCTTGTTTGAATAGTAAAATGGGTTTGGCTAAATACAATCTTTGACTAAAACTAGAATAAAATGGTCCTGGACAATTCTGACTAAAGTAAGACTAAAATGCTAAATTAGTCGACTGAAACTTGACACGACTAAAAGGAGAATGAACGTGACTAAAACTAATAAAAACTAAAATGATAGCTTGACCCAAATACTAGACTAAAACTAAAATTGAAACAGGCTGACAAAAACAACACTAGGGTTGTTTGGGTTCATGGATATTTTAGCCAATGACAGCAGTCCCACCTGAAGACGCCCGCTCTGCTCCGCTACAGAGACACGTCAAGTCTATTTCAGCGCTCAACTGCAGCTAAGCAGCAGTTTGAATGAATGGTGAGGGAGACACAAGTCATTTCTTCTTAAGGCTCTTCATGTTTCTCGGGCCTAAACTGTCACAGCGTTTATTGCAGATCCTCCATGATTGTGGCAGCGTGCACCGAATCATGCACGCTTTAATAATCCATCATCACTGAACTGATATTTAATTCCTATGGGATGAGACCAAATCTCATTTCCTTGTTATTTTAACAGATGTCTAATTCCAGAACCTTGTTTTGAGAGTTTTGAGTTTAGTAAGTATTAGATGAACTTTTATGGGTCTGCTTTTGTTTCCGTGCGCGTGGGCACATGCGTGGTTTCCTTCCTTGTCTCGTCCTTGCACCACTCATCACCAAGTGCCGGTGTGTCTGACGGCGTTCTGCAGGTTGCACGATGACGTCGTTGCGAGAAACAGGAGACAGATCGAGAAGGGCGGGTTTTCGTTTCCACAGTCGCCTGAAAATGCTGACCTTTCAGATGAAACCCATCGCCGAGGGGAACGCATTCAGCAAACAGTGTGAAATACCTGAGCGTGGGTGCAGCAGCCGCACAGCAGAGCGGCTGAATGCAACGTGAGCTGCAATGAATCGGTGCACACATGCATGCAACAGGTAGAGTCATGGAGTGAGATGC
This sequence comes from Cololabis saira, assembly GCF_033807715.1. Lineage (NCBI taxonomy): Eukaryota > Metazoa > Chordata > Actinopteri > Beloniformes > Belonidae > Cololabis > Cololabis saira. The sequence continues at coordinate 8,336,867 of NC_084607.1, forward strand.
GTACTGTACGGTTAAGCATCACACATCATCAACAAAAACGAGGCCCGTGAGAGGAAATGACTGTGTTGCAGACGTGTGTGAGCCTCGTTCACCTGTATGCAGTACTGGAGTTGAGGGGGGATGAGGGGGGATGGCATCCCTCCTGAAATAAAAACGGTCAAAATCATCCCCCCTGTAAAACTGCCATCCCTCCTTTCCATCCCTTATGTCATTTCATCAATGAATGTGGTTTTACTGCTATTTCAACATTTAGAGTCATCACCAGAAAAATAACAGCAGAAAAATAACTTATTTGACAATTTTCACCTGTTTCAAGTAAATTTTCACTTGAAATAAGTAGAAAAATCTGCCAGTGGGACAAGATTTATCTTCTTATTACAAGCAAAAAAATCTTGTTCCACTGGCAGATTTTTCTACTTATTTTAAGTGAAAATCTACTTGAAACAGGTGAAAATTGTTGTTTTTTCCAGTGATGAGTCTTGTTTTAAGTCTAATGAGATTTTTTTTAATAAAATAAGACATTTTAACTAGAAATAAGACAAATATTCTTGTTAAGATTTTGAGTTTTTGCAGTGATCCATTTTACTTATCCTGTGAAGGACAGAGTCATATTGATAAGTTCAGAAAAGTGTTTTTTATTGTTGTGTTTTGATGTATTTGATATAAGCCCAGTGGATATTTAAAGCTTACAGAAGGCTGCATTTAACTGCTGCTATGTCATTCCTGCAGTATTTCTGCAGGTGTTTTGGTCAGTGCTATTATTTGTAATATATTATATTACTTGTAATCAGCACAAATTATCTGTCCCCATATGATAAAATCCACCATCCCCCCTGATATTTTTTTTACAACTCAGGTACTGCCTGTATGGGTTTAAAGTCGGCGGGTAGTGGAGCAGACAAGAACGTGTTGCGGTCCTTTTCCTTCTGAATGTGTGTGAGTGTGTGTGTGTGTGTGTGTGTGTGTGTGTGTGTGAGAGAGAGAGAGTGTGGACATTCAAGATGAATTACCGAGACCAGCTTTCCTCAGCTTCCAACGAGTGATTCACTGCAGAATGAAGCAGAGCAGTGTTGCTTTAGTAACACTCCCCTCCTCGGCGGGCGACGCCGACAAATTCAGATCCATCCCCCATAAGACTCGACTGTAAGCAACAATCCTGAGGAACAAACGTGACCTTTGACCTGGAACGACGCGGCTGCTGCGGCGGTTTGCTTGTAACTCCCTGCAGAGACCGACTTCAGCTTGTTAGTATCAGAGCCACCGGGTCACCGAGCGAGCGTTCCCCAACGGTCCGAGGCTTCGCCGCAGCTGGCGGCGCTGCAATGCTGGGTCGGGCGGGTTTGATGGATGTTCAAGTCAAATTCTCCCAAATTAAGGGAGAACGTGCTCTTTATAAAGCTCGGTGACGTAACGGGGTCTGTGCTGGAGGTACAGGCCTCTTCTTCACGTGTTGGGAGTTGCGCGGCGTGTGTGGGGGAATAAAAGCGTCAGATCAGATCAGATCCAAAATTCTTTGCATTTTGTAAAAAGCTTTCAATGTTGACACATTTTTGGCTCATTATTTATGAAACTAAATACAATATAGTATCAGGCCAACCTGATCTCACAAAAATCCGTGAAATGCCCACGACCTCTCACCACTATTTTCCGTGGTATATACACGGAAAATGGTATAATTCCGTGTGAGCACCACGGATATTGTTCCATGCAAAGTCAGCCTCCTGCGCCTACTAGTAGGTAGAGTAGGGCCCTACTGGCCCATATCTATGGGATGATTGTTATCGTTTTGTCCTTAATTCAACGGTATGACAGCAGTCAAATCGGGTGACGGATCCCATTGACTTCGCATAGAACAATATCTGTGGTGCTCCCATTAAAACCTCTATAAAACACTGCTAAAACAGCGTTAAAAACATGCTTTTACAAACTGACAGTAACAAACAGTACCTTGCGTGACAAAAACTCATAATTTATCCACTATAACAAAGAATAATATGTAAATAATAATAATGTCATAATCCGTGTATATATCACGACAACGGATCCCATTGACTTTGCATGGTACAAAATCCGTGGTGCTCACACGGAATTATACAATTTTCCGTGTATATACCACGGAAAATAATGGTGAGAGGTCGTTGGCATTTCACAGATTTTTGTGAGATCAGGTTGTATCAGGCTTTTGCCGACCAAGTCGAACCAGGAACTGGCCGGAGTCTCGGTTTCAGCCTCCCGCCATTGTGGTCTCAGCTTCTGTGGAGGACAGCTTTTAAGTCTTAAAAAAGCCAGTTTGCTCTATTTTTTTTAAATGTACCAGTGAAAACATCTTAATCAGACTGGTTTCTGTTTGGGTGTCAGAGCTCTGCGACTGCTGCCGGGTACCTTTTCCTCTCCTGCTTCTGCAAATGCTGATATAATTGATAAAATGCCTGCAGCTATCTTAGGTGCTTTCACCAGCAGACGCCACAGTTGTGGCATCCGCTCTGCCGGCCTTCCTGAGGCCCTCTATAAAGAGAGGAATCCCTCTGTGAAGATGAAAATACAAATGAAAAGTGTTAAAAACTGACATAATTACCCTTTTACATCATCACAGTCACCAGCAGATACCTAACCTGCTGCAGGCACTTCCTGTGCGTTTGTTCATTCTGTCTGCTAATTAGAAATGTTGAATTGTAGAATCTTATCGGCTTCATGTCCGCTTCAGCGTTATTATGTCACTATTGTTTGTTTTTGTGCCGTATGCAGTACTCGAGTTGAGGGGGGATGAGGGGGGATGAGAGGGGATGGTATCCCCCCCCTGAAATAAAAACAGTCCAAAATCATCCCCCCTGTAAAACTGCCATCCCCCCTTTCCATCCCTTATGTCATTTCATCAATGAATGTGGTTTTACTGCTATTTCAACATTTAGAGTCATCACCAGAAAAATAACACCAGAAAAATAACTTATTTGACAATTTTCAACTGTTTCAAGTAAATTTTCACTTGAAATAAGTAGAAAAATCTGCCAGTGGGACAAGATTTATCTTCTCATTACAAGCAAAAAAATCTTGTTCCACTGGCAGATTCTACTTATTTTAATTGAAAATCTACTTGAAACAGGTGAAAATTGTTGTTTTTTCCAGTAATGAGTCTTGTTTTAAGTGTAATGAGATTTTTTTTTTACTAAAATGAGACATTTTAACTAGAAATAAGACAAATATTCTTGTTTAGATTTTGAGTTTTTGCAGTGATACATTTGACTTATCCTGTGAAGGACAGAGTCATATTGATAAGTTCAGAAAACTGTTTTTTATTGTTGTGTTTTGATGTATTTTATGTAAGCCCAGTGGATATTTAAAGCTTACAGAAGGCTGCATTTAACTGCTGCTATGTCATTCCTGCAGTATTTCTGCAGGTGTTTTGGTCAGTGCTATTATTTGTAATATATTATATTATTTGTAATCAGCACAAATGATCTGTCCCCATATGATAAAATCCACCATCCCCCCTGATTTCTTTTTACAACTCGAGTACTGGCCGTATGTGTTTGTGTTGAGTTGCTGCTGGTCCGTTTTCTGACTCACGTGGCTTCTGTTTCTCTGCTTCACCTTTTGCTCGTCCGTCGCCAGCAGAGGTCCAGCCGGCCGTAGGTAAGCTTTGCTTTGCTTTGTCCTCGTTACTGTGTCTGTGTGTATTTATCTCCAGCCTGATGTTGGAGATGCCTCCTGCTAAAAGACTTAAACGTTAATCTGATCTTTGTTGAGCGGCTTTGTCATTCATGGGAATTGTTTTAACCCTTCATTGTCTCAGAAGATAATTTCCATCTATAAACTGTCTCTTTTCATTTAGCCAACAATGAGCCCAGGGATGGTAAGGATAAGACACCACACACTGTACCCCCAGCCTGCCTTTTGCGTCTCCTTCTTTGTGCCAGTTTTTTTCCTGTGATCCGCTTCTAGAGCTGGTAGATGTTGATATCAGACCGAGTCTCTTCCTCCCCGAAGCCTGGGATTGCTCTGGTGACGGCTATCGCTGCCGCTTAACATCTCAGGTTTCCACTCAGCAAATTGATTCACCAAGAAGATTTCAATTGCCTCGCAGGGAATTTTGCCTTCATTATCTGTGCAAATTGACTCTAAAAACAATCACAACATTAAATATTTATGCAGCAAACAAAAGTGACAAAGTGCCTGAGCAAATAGACACAGGGACTTAAATGTAAAGTATGAAAACAATCGTACGAGGCTGGATGAAAGCAATTTAAATCATCACAGGTGCATCTGATAACCTGTCAGATAAAATAGACGAGCAGTTAAATAAAGACGAGTCTTTCAAGAAGAGATTCGCTTCCACCACGGCATCCGAGTGAACGTTTGAGTGTTTCCAACTCATCAGCTCTGGGTTTTTCTGAAAAAAATGTATATATCCTACTTCTGCTGGATATATGTAATCTGTGTGTGTGTGTATATATGTGTGAAATGTACTACCTTTGAGGAATATTACTGCATTTTACTGTCTGTTCTTGCTGAAATGCGACGACATCGGTTTTCATTCTCGTGGCGCTCAGATAATAAACGGCTGATTGAGCGAATAAGCAGTGAAACTACTTGAATTATTCATTTACAGTATGTGCAGCATCTCTAATTGTTTGATGATCAGTTTCTCAAAACAATTACCCCAATTAAAAGACTTACAACAAAGACTTTTAGTCGATGTTCAGTCAGTTAAAATTACATTCGGCATTTATGGGTTTAGAATGAGTTTAAATCCCGGTGATGGAGTCGTCTTTACTCTAAACCCATAAAGACAAGTGAAGCATGAATCTGCTTCACAATGTGATGACAGCATCACAGAGTGCCGTCTGACTCCAGGAAAAATGGAGAATACATTTCTTAGAAACAGTTGCGCCACAGTTTTAGCTATTTCTGGAGCCCGGAGGATTTCCTAGCGCCGTCTAAAAGTGTAGGAGTCATTTCTGAGGCCAGACCTCACAAGAAAACACATAAAAGTCACTATTGTTTACATTTTTTTTTACAGAAATAAACAGTTCAGTTTGAAGATGGGATTTATCCTTTCTCTGCTTGCAACACACGCATTCTTCTACACCAGGGGTCGGCAACCCAAAATGTTGAAAGAGCCATATTGGACCAAAAACACAAAAAACTAATATGTCTGGAGCCGCAAAAAATGAAAAGTCTTGTATAAGCCTTAGAATGAAGACAACACATGCTGCATGTTTCTATATTAGTTATAACTTGGGGAAGATTTTTTTTTCATTATGCACTTCGAGAAAAAAGTAGAAATGTCAAGATTAATGTTGAAGTACAATCTTGAGACAAAAGTGGAAATGTTGAGAAAAAAGTCACAATGTCGAGAAAAAAGTCAAAATATTGAGAAAAGTCGAAATTTTGAGAAAAAAAGTCGAAATATCGAGATTAAAAAGGAAAGGAAAAAGTAAGAAAAAAGGAAAAAAGAAGGAAAAAATTTGAAAAAAAGAAGAAAGAAAAGAAAAAAGAGAAAAAAAGAAGAAAAAAAGGAAGAAAAAAAAGGGAAAAAAGGTCAAACATTTTTTAAAAAGCTCCAGGAGCCACTAGGGCGGCGCTAAAGAGCCGCATGCGGCTCTGGAGCCGCGGGTTGCCGACCCCTGTTCTACACGGACACGCACACACTTCTCCAGCCAGATGTGAGATGAGCCTGGACCGTGCCCAGCTCCTCCAGACGTGAAGGTCGGTTGCTCCAGAACATCAGGGAGGTTAACTTATCCTGAAAATGGTCTCATTCTGTTAGTTGAGGACGATGAAACGGAAATATCCCAGCGGACATGGCAGGCTTGCAGTGCCGCAGCAAGGAATCCAGACTTTAGACGTTATTGTCATCTCAAATGTATAATCCGGCATAAACATGGGTTTATGAGAAGGAGGGTTTCTGGCGATGAGCAGTTACATCTGGCACAGCTGGTGGGTAACTATGACTACGTTTACATGCAGTGAAAATTCGGGTTATTGCTAATATTCCGGTTACTGAAACATTCAGAATATTCCGTTTACATGCGTGAGCAAACAGGGTTATCCCTGTTTACATGGTATTTAATCATTCGGGATATCTGGATCAAACCAGCGAAGCGCGGAGAACGTCATGACTCAATTCCCGTCATTTCCGCTTCTTCTTCCTGTATCCAAATTCAAAACAAATGCTGCTTCGTGCAACTTTTCGCTCACCTTCTTGTAAATCTCGCTATCCCGGTACTTTCTACCGTCTACAAATGCCAAAATGTTCATATCCTTCATTACATTTATGAAGTGATTAGTCTCCTCCTCACTCCAAAAGTGTGGCGTGGTCTTGCATTTCGCCGTGTTTATAAGAACTTCCTGGACTCAAAAGACCAGGATTCCTTGTGAACAGAGCATGCGCAGAAAACAAAGTCATGTTCCGTTTGATGGGGATATTCCGTTTGGCGTTTACATGACCCAATATTCAGGTTTTAAAAGGAGTAACCCAGGGGTCATATTCAGGTTTTTAAAAAATTCTGGATACAATTCTGGCTATTCAGGTTTTTAAAAACCTGAATATGAGCAAATTTGGGTTATTCAAAGGGGTTATTGGTGTTTACATGGCTGTGCAAATTCGGGTTATTGCTAATATTCGGGTTTTAAAAGGGTTATTGATGCATGTAAACGCAGTCTATGATGTAGTTGGTCTTATGGTTATTTTGAAGAGCTAAAGTTTCCAACAGCACACGAGGAAGACATGAGAAGCTTCCTCTTCGTTCATATTGTTTCCTCTCAGTAAAAGCTTAAAGGGCATTTCTCGTTGGAAACCCACGATAGACATTTCCCAGTTAGATGCAGCTTCCCAAACAGACACGTCGGTGCGTGCCGTATTTTCCGCACTATAAGGCGCACTGCATTATAAGGTGCACATTCAACGAATTACGTATGTTAAAACTTTTTCCATATATAAGGCGCACCGCATTATAAGGCGCACTAAATATCTGGTAAAATACCGTACTATAGTGGCTGGGGTTGAGTTACGTATCTACCTGATGGAGCTGCGCTACAGGAAATGCTACAAAATCCTACAGCAAATGCAAAAAAAAAAAAACAAGAAGAAAAGTACTGTATGTCAAACTTTATTAACAAAATAAAAACCAGCTTTGCTCCGTCTCGTCAAAGTGGCCATTATGCGAGTCAGCGTCGCTGCTGTTGTCTTGAACGTCTGTGACGATTCCTGACGTTTTTAGTGCCGTTACTTCGGCGACACCAACTACAGTAGCTACAATCCCCCTGACTATAGTAACAGAAATTACCGTAATGATCATATAAGGCACACTGCATTATAAGGCGCACTGCCGGTTTTTGAGAAAATTAAAGGCTTTTAGGTGCGCCTTATAGTGCGGAAAATATGGTAATCCTCGTCGTTTGTGGTTCCACTAGGTGACAACATTCGATGTCTGGATACAATTCTGGCTGGAAGATTTCTTTAGTGTAGTTGAGCTTGATCATGAGGCTCGCGGGAGACGTGCAGGAATTACCACCAACCAAAGACACTTAAGACGACATGAACTTGTTTACAGGAAGTTCATGACAGCTCTCTTTATTGTCGGTAGGTAATAAGAGGAGACAAAAATAAAAGGACATCTGATGTTCTCTCTAAAGCAGTTACAGTGCTGAGAAGTTATAAGGGAAATAAGAGTCCTGTAAAATATGCAACACAACATTACACTAATAAAAATTCACCGACAACAAAAGAGAAAATGAAAGTGATGAGACTGAAAGCTGAATATTGTTGCATCCTTTCCCTCTGCATTGTAATAAAAGAAGGATTCTTTTTCCATTTGTATTTCCTGTAACGTCCCTCCGTTTTCTAATTAGTGGCGGTTTAGAAATAAACTGATCAAACAGAATTAGGATCCAGGAAAGCTCTGGGTTCTGTGCCAAGGAGAGCGTCTGCAGCTCGTCTCGCTCACAAACTCCACGCCAACGCAGCAAGTATCCCATGTAACACTGCCGGAGTGTAAACATTCAAAAGTGTCCCCCGGGGCCCGTTCCAGGATCAGTTCTTCCTGCTTAGCATTCCAACTGGAACCTTTTTTAAATCATGCTAAACATCTGAACTCGGATCCGTCCTCAGGGGTGCTTTTGATTAAAAGATCAAATTAACCAAACCCATAAAAGCTCAGAGGGGAAGAGGCGCGGAGACGGCGCCGCTCTCTGGATTTATGGAGGTGCATGCCCTTGTTTGACACGCGGCCCTGGATCCATTCTCCCCGGTCTGGACCAATGGATGTCCACGCAGGGTCCTACTCACATCCCTCGGCCTGTTCCGTGTGCTCTCACGCTGCTCGGAGTTACAGGACGTCTGACAGATGCAAGGCAGACAGTTTATTTAGATAATGTGCAGTTAACCCGCCTCACTTCAGCACCGGCGACCTTTGAACTTGAGTGTTACAGACATAACTCATTAATTTTGAGCAGAAGACAGAAAAGGTGTTCTTCTTGGAGTGTGAGAGCACGCTGATTTAATGAGTGTTTCTCACGTGAAGTCAAGGTTTTCGTTGGGCCAATTAACGCATTTGTTCAACAGCACAGCACAGATTCTACCCAGACTGACGCCTTTTTTCTCTTTTTCCCCCCCACTTCCATGCAGAGTTGCCTCCCGATGGTAAGAGAAATTGATATGTTAGCGTCTCTATAAGTGACTGACAAGCAAACACCTTACAAAAGGTTGCATCGATTTACCTGAAAAAGACAGGAGTGAGCAATAAAAGAACAGCTTCCAAGATAAGACATTACCAGGGGTCGGCAACCCGCGGCTCTAGAGCTCTTTAGCGCCGCCCTAGTGGCACCCTGGAGCTTTTTCAAAAATGTTTGACGTTTTTTTTCCTTTTTTTCTTTTTTTTCTTTTTTCCTTTTCATTTTCTTTTTTCTTTTTTTCTGCTTCTTTTTTTCTTTTCTTTCTTACTTTTTCCTTTCCTTTTTAATCTCGACATTCTGATTTTTTTCTCGAAATTTTGACTTTTTTCTCGACATTTCGACTTTTTTCTCGAAATCGTGACTTTTTTTCTCGACATTTCGACTTTTTTCTCAACATTTTGACTTTTTTCTCGACATTTCGACTTTTTTCTCAACATTTTGAATATTCTCACAAAATTATGACTTTCTTCGACATTTTGACTTTTTTCTCAACATTTTGAATATTCTCACAAAATTATGACTTTCTTCGACATTTTGACTTTTTTCTCAACATTTTGACTTTTTTCTTAAAATTGTCTTTTTTCTCAATATTTTGACTTTCCTCAAAATTTCGACTTTTTTCTCAATATTTTAAATTTTTTTCTCCAGATTTTGACTTTTTTCTCAAGATTGTATTTCAACATTAATCTTGACATTTTGACCTTTTTCTCGAAATTTTGACTTTTTTCACAACATTTCGACTTTTTTCTCGAAGTACATAAATGAAAAAAAAAATCCTCCCCCAGCATGTGTTTCCTTCATTCTAAGGTTTATACCAAACTTTTAATTTTTTGCGGCTCCAGACATATTTGTTTTTTGCGTTTTTGGTCCAATATGGCTCTTTCAACATTTTGGGTTGCCGACCCCTGGACTATACAGTCTAAGCTTTGTTTTTTTTTATTATTATCATTATTATATATATCTTATATTGCATCTTTACTCCCAGTGCATCAATTTCCACTGAAGCTTCTAATCCTCCAAATTAGTTTGCATTTCCAAATGAGGAAGCTGCATTTAAAGAGGTGATCGGTGTGTTGCTTGATCCCTGTGTTCTTGTCTCTGCCGTGATGAAGAAGGCCATCACGGCGGCGCTGCGGGGATGTTTTCCTGCTTTAATTGTCCTCTGTGATCCCAACTCTCGTCACAGACACAGCACCAGGAGAAGGTCCTGAGATGTCCGAGCTGGCCGGCTTGTTCGTGGTCAGGCCAGAAAGTGCCACAGCCACCAAAGGTACGGCACATGAATCGGTCACAGACCCCTGAGTTACGACAGCGAGGACCGGGGCGGCCGCTTCGCACAACAGCCGGTTAGAATAAAGACGGCTCTTTGTTATTAATCCATGTGCTCCGTCTCTGTCACTGGCAGGAAAGGACATCACGTTCTTGGCTAAAGTGGACTCCACAAACCTGACGAGGAAGCCCGTCATGAAATGGCTGAAGGGGAAGTGGCTGGACCTGGCGAGCAAAGCCGGAAAACACCTTACGTTTAAAGAGACTTACGATAGAAACACCAAGGTACCGGGTCATGACATGCACTGATGCACAAAGCCTTTCCATGTTACTGAAGTTATTCTTATTGGCTGTTTTTTGTCCATACTCAAAATCTTTTATTCTATTGTGAAAATGTTGTCATGGTTTCTAACAATACTTTTATCCCAGAGGGTTAGATATTTTTTGATAAATTCATTGATTAAATGTTATCAGTAGGGTTGCCACCTTTCAGAAATAGAAATAAGGGACGCCCTGATTTCAGCAGCGCAGGAGCCAAAAAAAAAGCCCCAAAACTTCTAAACTGAATAAAATGTGTTTATTTTATATGAAAAAACTAAATGCTTTGATTTAAAGTTTAAAGTTCTTTTAATAGCATTGAACTTGCATGACTGTACAGACAGCCAACCATACTAGCAACTGAAATAGCCTCCTATTCTATGTATGTCCATATCAGCCAAGATGTATAATATAGCCTACAGGTGAAGAATATGGTGTAAAAGTTAATTTATTTCAATAATTCAACTACAATATGGGGTAACGGTTCACTTATTTCAATAATTCAACTAGAATATGGTGTAAAAGTTAATGAAAATATGGTACAAATCGTGTCCCGTATTAGTTCAATACGGGACGCAACATTTTTTTCTCAAATAAAGGACAATTCCGTATTTTACGGGACGGGTGGCAACCCTAGTTATCAGTAGCCTACGGTGGCCGAGACCCGCCATTGCTGAAAATAAAAGTAACGCTGCAAACAGAAACAAACGCCGCTGCAAATAAAATAAACGCTGCAAACAAATAGAAACGTTGCTGCAAATAAAAGAAACGCTGAAAATATAAAGAAACCCCGCTGCAAATAAAATAAAAAATTATGCAAATAAAAAAGCCACAACGGAGGTGAATTACCGGGGACTGTTTTTGCCGATGCACCGGTGGTTTTATGTGAGAGGACACCGGTGTTGTTGTTTTTGTTGTTTTTATCATTAATAATAATGCCAAGAATAATCTAAACCGTGGGTAACAATAGTTATTTGGATGAATGTGAAGTTGAAGCTGTGTGTGGTGGTCAGGGACTTCTCCTCTATAAAAACTGTAAGAAAACACCGGTGCATCAGCAAAAATAGTCCCCGGTAATTCACTTCCGTTGTGGCTTTTTTATTTGCGTCGTTTTTTTTAATTTGCAGCGGTGTTTCTTTATATTTGCAGCGTTTCTTTTATTTGCAGCAGCGTTTCTTTTATTTGCAGCAGCTTTTCTTTTATTTGCAGCTGCGTTTATTTTATTTGCAGCGCCGTTTCTTTTTATTTGCAGCGTTTATTTAATTTGCAGCAGCGTTTGTTTCTGTTTGCAGCGTTACTTTTATTTTCAGCAATGGCGGGTCTCGGCCACCGTAGTAGCCGGATGCAACAACGGCAGAAATATTAAAAGCTTTGCTTTATTAGTCATTTTAAGCTTCCCCGAAGTGAAAGGTGTCACGTATGGACAACCGTCCTGATCAGCTTCCGAAGCTTTCAAATTGATTAACATTTCTTACATTTTTGTCAAGCTGCAAATGTCAAGTTGAAGCAAAGTTAATAGGACTTTTGTATTAACATCTGCACTGACTGTTCAAGAATAAAGCTCTTTAAGAGCATGTTTACGTTTCCTGGAGTACCATCATGGTGCTCTTGTTGTTCTGAGCATGAACTACATGACGTAATCAACATAAAATGCCAATTTTGTAAATGTTACCTGCTAAAGCGCTACGTTTATGTCGTCATCGTTGAGGAAAGGCTGCTCGTATCATCCCTGAAAGTGTCCGTAAGCCCGTATAATGATTTCCATAACTGTTCCTAATGCAGCGCCGTCTGAGGGCCCGACGGAGACAGAGGTCCAATATTGATTTTCCGCCTCGTCGTCTCTGCTCAGTGGCTGCTCGACATTCCTTTAATTACTCTTTGATGTTACTCTTAACTGCGGATGATGAAACATATGAGGTTTTTGCAATTTAACACAGACAAACATTACTGGTCTTAATTTCTGAGACTCTGTCCCTCTAAGATGCTTTTTCTTACGTCCAGTCAGTCTACTGACCTACAGTATTACCGGTTAACTAAGTCATTCCTCCAGGGGTTATGTTGTAGTCAGTACTCGAGTTGTAAAAAAGAATCAGGGGGGATGGTGGATTTTATCATATGGGGACAGATAATTTGTGCTGATTACAAATAATATAATATATTACAAATAATACTGACCAAAACACCTGCAGAAATACTGCAGGAATGACATAGCAGCAGTTAAATGCAGCCTTCTGTAAGCTTTAAATATCCACTGGGCTTACATCAAATACATCAAAACACAACAATAAAAAACAGTTTTCTGAACTTATCAATATGACTCTGTCCTTCACAGGATAAGTAAAATGGATCACTGCAAAAACTCAACATCTTAACAAGAATATTTGTCTTATTTCTAGTTAAAATGTCTCATTTTAGTAAAAAAATCTCATTACACTTAAAACAAGACTCATCACTGTAAAAAACAACAATTTTCACCTGTTTCAAGTAGATTTTCACTTAAAATAAGTAGAAAAATCTGCCAGTGGAACAAGATTTTTTTGCTTGTAATGAGAAGATAAATCTTGTCCCACTGGCAGATTTTCCTACTTATTTCAAGTGAGAATTTACTTGAAACAGGGGAAAATTGTCAAATAAGTTATTTTTCTGGTGTTATTTTTCTGGTGATGACTCTAAATGTTGAAATAGCAGTAAAACCACATTCATTGATGAAATGACATAAGGGATGGAAAGGGGGGATGGCAGTTTAACAGGGGGGATGATTTTGACCGTTTTTACTCCAGTACTGGTTGTAGTACCACTTACCTTTCCAGTATTTCGTTGCTCATGTACCAACATTTTTGAGCCATGTTCAAAAATGTTCAAAACAAGCTAATATTGTTCATGAAATGGTAAAATGAACACATTTTCAAATGTGGGTTGCACACAAATATGAGAGCATCTATTAAACCATCACAACATTCATCTCATACATGTGAACATCCCTGTTTGGTTGAGTGCTGAATGTTTTGCACGTGACTTTTCAAGGTTTCTCAGCTGTGAATTATTGTAGATATTAATCAGTCGCTGCACGACTGCAGGTTTATTTATGGGAGCCAGCACGTGCTTTACATCAAAGACTCTGCGCCGAATGCTGAAATATTCTGAGATAAAATAACACAAACACACACACAAACGCTCTCAGCGGTTCTGGCCTTGCAGACCCCGGACCGTTGCAGTCGACTGATAATGCGAAGCAGCAACTGAGTAACTTTAACTTGATTGCTTCATCCTTAAAGCAACATCACTTCAGGTGTTTCCTCTCGAGCGTGTGATCGAGCGCGTGCGTGTTCGGGTGTTCATCTCGTCGCGCGTGTTCTCAGCATTTCACCCCCTCTCCCTGTCAGATCTACACTTACGAGATGAGCATCATCAAAGTGGTGGATGGAGACGCAGGTGGCTACCGCTGCGAGGTCACCGCCAAAGACAAGTGCGACAGCTGCACATTCGAGGTCTCCGTGCAGGGTAGGTCCGCAGACACACACTTAATCACATTTTTGTCAGCTTCCATTCAGCGCTTCCACCATTACTCTGTAACCGACTCTGTCAGCCAATAACTCGGTGAGTATGATGCACATTAGGTGCTATCATTTAGCGGCCTCGCGAGGTCGTCCGTCCATTATTCGTTTGGTGCTCGGGCCTGCTGTGTAATGAATTGACCTAGCTGAGCTGTCGCCACCCTCTCTCTTCCTGTCTGGATTCAGCTGTACAAGAAGAATCGCAGGACAACATCTTGGAGGCTTTTAAGCGATCGTAAGTGTCAGAAAATCGAGAGTATGCTCAACATGTAACAGTGGCAACCGTCTGCCGTCTGCTCGTCTGTAGATCGCTGCCTCTGGGCATCTGCCAGCCTTAACGCGCGTCTCTGCCTGTCAATCCCACTCTGGTAACCGACTCCCAGCAAGTCAGTCCGTCAATCATCTCTGTCCCCGTCATGTCTCAGTGCGTCTGCTGCTTCGCTGCTTTGCATCACCTAGAGACCCCTCTTGCCTGTGATCATACATATTACATCACATGTTCCGTAGAAAACCACTTTGGGGAGCTTTTCTCTCTTTTTTTTTTCATGTGTAACTGTTTTTCCCCGCTGTCTATTTCTGGCTGCGGTTCTGCCCGTGGGAAGCGTGTCTATGTAAATATGTGTGGTGTTTTAATCAGCTTCTCTCTGACACCTTCGGTTCCATATTTACAATCTTGGTTGGAAAATATCATTTGCTTTATTAGAGCTGTAACCCCGGAGTCTCGCCGGGCCAAAGCGCTGCAGTCTGGCGGCACGGCGGTTTCTGCGGCGCCATCCGTGCAACCTCAGGTCCCACAATGATGATTTCGCTAACAGATTGCTTCCTGTTCGGCTGAATTTTGGGAGATTACTCATTTATCCAAAGGTTTTGTTTTCTTCTGAGTTCAGAGTAAAATACCGGGTCTTCACACTCAGCCTTGGTTCTGTTAACCGGACTGAGGTCAGCCTACCCACTAAACCACAAGATACCAACAGGGAGGGGTTTTGTGAGGCACATGGAGATGCGGGTGAGCAGTTCGGGGGAGTTAATGAGTGGTTGTGTTCTCCTGAGGAGACCTGGGGGCTGGAGAGGGCAGAGATCGCTCTCTTTAACCCAGGGGTGTCAAACTCATTTTGCTTGGCGGGCCGGATTTGACCAATTTTTTTCTCGCGGGCCGCACGCTCAAAATAACAAAAACGGTGAAAATTTGTTTTTTTCTAATTCTTTTTTTTTTACTATTGTTATCTAATCCAATATCAGTTTAGTTAATTTTAAAGGAAATATGCACTTTGTTTACACTCTAATTATGTAAAATATATTTCTTCAGGATCTTTTCTTGAAATTTCTCGTTTTTTTCAAATTATGTAGAATACTTTTAATATCGTTTTACAAAGATAAACAGAAACAAGTATGTTTTTTTAATATTTCGCTTTTTTATAGGAAATTTAATTAAAAGCAATATCTTTCTTATTACATCCGAGAGTGTTTCTTTGTGATTTAGAGATTTTTCCAGTACAATTAAGTGTATTTATTTAAAAAAATTGGCGCAGATATTTACGCCAGTGTGCCGAAAAAGTCAGCACTTCTCTTTTAAATGTTTTACTTTGTAAAAAAACTGAAATTCTCCGAATAAATATCTTCTATCATCTTTTTTAGCAGTAATATTTTTCCTGCGAAAATATATAATAGTAGTCAGTTAATATAAATAAACGACCGTCTGCAAAGAAATAAAATCAGCAAATGCATTCTAGAAAACTAAAAAAATTACAAAAACTGCTCTGTTTGTGGAATAACGATGGATTTGTAGAAGAAATATATTATCGGATATGCTGCGATTCATGGCAGTTACTTATGCGTTTTTAGTAAATTAACATTTAGTTTTTTTGCGTTGGAAACTTCTTGCAGGCCACGTGAAAATCTCTCTCGTGCTGCATGCGGCCCACGGGCCGCACATTTGACACCCCTGCTTTAACCCCTTATACTTATACTTGGTGATCAGACCTTCATTCAGCCTCCACTAACCAGTTGTACGTTCACAGTGATCCCACGAAGGCCCAATGTCCCCTCTTCAATGTGTGTGTTCATAACCCACGGTGGCATTCTGCTATCTAAAAATGGTCGACGGAAAACACAGAGTATTGATTTAGCACATCCTGACTCTTTAAAGGTGCCTTTCCACTAGCAGGTGGAGACGATCAGGGCAGATGAGAACAAGGGAAGTCAAGACGTAACTGAAACACAAAGACACGGGTTTCAAAATAATCCAGGAACTAAACACCAAAACCATGGCAGGGACTGCCCTGCAAATGAGGTCAGGAACATTTGCAGGGTGAAAAAAGAGAGGTACTCACCCGCCTCAGCCCTCTGGGAATCCTCAGATTCTTTTGAGGTGCGTCTCCAGTTGCAGGTCTTCGGTGGTCTTTGGGGTCCTTTCCAAACACCATTTCCATCGTCCACTTCCATCTTCATCAAATGTGCTTACATTTGACGAAGAAACAGCGATAGATTTGCCAAAGAGGAGGTTCAGGAAAGGTTAATCGAGGGGTTTTCTTTAAATCAGAGATGAGCAAGTCTTACTAGATGATAACCAATATGGTGGTGTGGAAACTGTGTGACTGTCAGACCATGAGAAACAAAACCCTACGATCCAATAGAACAAATATTGAACTATTTTTTCCAATCCGTACAATCAATGAAGATGATGGAGGGAATGTTTTCTCCGAAACATTGCAAAAGTGACTTGGAGATAAGTAAGATTTCATGTTGTGGTGCAAGTTTAGATTTAAAAAAAGAGAACAAACTAAACTCCAGGAACATTATTTCCTGAAACCACTGGAGCGTCTTCAGGAAACCTGAACATTGCTGGGTGCTTATCCTCCGCCTGGAAGACTGGGAGAATTTCCAAAGAAAAGGTGCGCCAAACTTGTAAGATCATTCCGTGAAGACTTTAGACTGCCGTTGCTAAACTCTTTTTTTATGATTTTGAATAAATCCCTAAAAACGAATCTTCATTAAAATGACAAATGTTGAGTTTTCCAATAAGAATAATCCCTGTATGTCTTAAAATAGCTTAGGTGTAACTCCGTACATTTGCCAGATTTAGTGCTTGGGGATCAGTAAATATGCAAATAACACCCCCAACACACCCCCGCCCATCCCCCCAACAGTCATGTTGCCAGTTTTCATCAGTTCGAAGAAGCAGTCTTACTCTTTTACTCTGCATTTGTGTGTCTGCTTTGCTTAACCGTTTGGATCTGTTGTTGCCCGTAAGCTAACTCCAGCTCACTGTGAGTCTCTGAGGTTGTTTCCTGCTCTTTTACTTGTCTCCGTCTGATGCGTCTAATGGCTATGCGTCCTAAATTTTGTGTCCATGCAGTCCAAAGCTACTTGAGAGAACTGTGCCAGGACGGAAGTCGAATGTTGAAAAAAAAAGTACTATCACTAACATCCAGTTGCCACGATTTTACAGTTCATAAGACGCGTCCGCTAATGTAAACAATGGAGAAACAGCAGATCTTTGAAGACAGATGGTTGAAAGTAGTTAATCTGCACAGGGCGGGAAAGGGATACAAAGGAATCTCAAAGTATTCCGGCATCCATCTGTCTACAGTTGGACACATACTTGTTTTATTTTAATAAATAGAGACAATTTAGTTCTGTGGCGGCTCTAATAAGTCAAAGTCTGGCAAAGAAGACTCCAAAGGCTCAACAAACATCCTCAATGGGGTTAAGAAGAATCCTTGAGTAACAGCTAAAGGTTTCAAGACATCACTGGTAGGGCTGGGGATTGATTCAAATGTCAAGAATCGATTCGATTCCGATTCTTAAGATTCAGAATCGATTATCAAGATTTGATTCGATCTGATCCGATTCGATTCCGATATTGATTTGGGTTAGTGTTATTAAAACTGTTTTTTGAGCTGTTGCATGAATTATATGACTGTAGTTATGCAAAATATTACTACTAGTATTATATTGAGATTTAACAGCAAGTATTGGCAGCTAATGATGCTGTAAGGACCAATCAGCTCCCAGAAACATCATGTGGATCAGAATTACCAAACAGATCCAGGGAGGAAACAGAGACAGATGAAATCGCTTTTATTTTTTCCCATATTCCGTTTTTATTCGTTCCATTTTCGGTCTATTTTGGTTTTTAATTTTTGAGCATTTGGTTTTTAGCATTTTTTGCAAATGTAACCCCAAGACAGTATATAAAGTAATGAAATATAGACAATTTATGCAATTATAACCTAACACTTTAATGTTTTCATACCTTTAAACATATTTAAAGACAAAAACATGACACCAGTTATTCTCGTGTCCAACAAAATATTCATTTTTTGGGGATAAACAAAAAAATAACCAAAAGTTGTAATGTAATGATGAAAAAAATACATAAATAAATAAAAGAAAGAAAAATAAAAAATAAATCGATCTTTAGACACATGAATCGATTTTTAGGAATTAATATGAGAATCGATTTAGAATTGGGAAATTGATTTTTTCAACACAGGCCTAATCACTGGAAGTAACAACAGTAAAGTACGGCGGAGGGAGCATCATGATTTGGGTTTGCTTTAGTGCCTCAGGGCCAACGTTGAGGGTGAAGTGGATTTCCTAGTTTACCAAACGATCCTGCAGGATAAGAGCAGGACGGCTGCGTACCAGCTGATGCTTGGCAGAAGCTGGGTGATGCAGGAGGACAGTGACCCTAACCATTGAAGTAAATCCACCACAGAACTGATTCAGAAAAAGGTCCGGCCAGAATCCAGGCGTTTACTCTGTAGAGAGGATGTTGAATGATCTCAACAAAACTCCAGACGCCAGACGTCCAACAAATATGTCTGAACTGAAGCAGAAGTTCAAACATCTATCAACTTCAATTACTTTTCATGCCAGAACTGTAAATGCTTAACGAGGGTATTAAAAAAAGACATGAAGAACTGTTATTGCCCTCATATTACTGGTTTAAGTACATTGCATTTGTTTATTATTGTGATAAAGATGAAGATATGATCACATTTTAAGGGAAATTCCTGCAGAAAACCAGAAAATATCCAAAGATTCAAAAACGTTTTTCTTTCCACTCCATCAATCCGTTAGTCAGGCCGAATTTGAGTTCTAAGGTTGTGCAAAGAGTGAGTATTTTGCTTCCAAAATTTGCATTTAAACCGATTAAAATTTCTATTAATTATTGTCTATTCGTCAAGAAGAAAGTGTATTTGCTCTATTGCACACATAAATAAACCCTTTCTGTGAACCGTTCCCTCCAGTTTTTCACATCAGTTTGCAAAGATGCAGAAATAATATCCTTAAACAAAGTGTTTTGTCAAACATCTGAAGTGCCTTGCTCCTAACATTTGGCCTTAAATTGCAGTCGTCGCCCGACGCCGCCCTCCACAATCCCTCACATGTGCTCATGTTTGATGATGTATCACAAAAGCCGTGGACACAGAGCACAGTTACCATCGTTTTACTGCTCGCCCAACCATTTGATGGTTCCTTTCCCTGTGAATAAGGGGCCCGTGAGAGTTTACTCCTGCCCAGATAGCAGGGGAACCTGGATGGATGTCAGCCTTGGATAAACTGCTCATCCATGGAACGCACATGATCAGCCGGAACGGCTTTGAATATTCTCGTGTTTATCTTGGCCTCGGAGGAGTTCAGAGAAAGGCACACTTCAGAAAGCACACTTCAGTAAAACACACTCCACGCTCTGAAAAAAAATCATTCATAGTGGAAAACAACAAGCACTCGGTCCTGTAATTGTTTGTTGGTGTGTTTCATGCACTGTACTTGTTGCCTTGATGAGCGCGAGAGGGTGACTGATGATTCAGAGTCACATAAATGTGTTTCTTTTCCTCCCCCGTGGTGGCAGATGTGCATGCCAGGAACAGGGCTTTATGCGAGGAAACAGGTTACTCCCCTGTTATCTCACATTACACTGTGAAAGATTTTATCGACTTTTTAATGTGGGTGCAGCTGTTCACTGATGGTTATGTCAAAGACTCGAAGGCAGCCTCCCCACCGGCCACATCTGTGTTAAGAGAAAAGGTTTTCATCCAAGCCACACTGAACAAGCGCATCATCATCATCTGCTGAACTGTCACATGACACGAAATCATTCAGGTTGCAAAATTGACATTCAGGTGGTTACTGACTCGGCCTGGATGGATGATCGTGTGGCCGAACTGTGCTAATCTGGGGTCCTTTCAGGGTCAAGCGAAGCCCACACGGGCGAACACGCAGCGGGCACGCTGCCCAGTTACGTCTAATCCTGCACGGCAAAAACAGCCCCCTAATATTCTTAAATCTAGTCAAAATGGTCTTATTTTTTAAGCAAAACAGAATCCCAACCATGGTGTTGAGAGCTAAGATTCTTAGGCCCAATCCCAATTCCCCTTCACTCGCCCTTCTTTTCTTCACTCGCCCTTCTTTTCTTCCCTACCCCCTAAAAAAGAAGGGGGAGATTTTAGGGCACTTGAGATCTAGGGCACTTGGCCCAGGTGCCTGTCCCATTTCTCCTACTCCCCCTCGTTTTCATCCCTAACCTGATCAGGAAGCTGAGAGCCAAAAGCTGTTTTAATTTCAGCTGTAGCGCTGTTAATATGCCGCTTTATTAAGTTTTAATATTTTTTCAGGCATAAAGGTAACCTTTAAGATCCGCAACCGGGGCTCAGTTTATCCAAATAACGCCTGAAATTTGACTCGACGTTTTCGGAGATGAGAAGAGCCGCCGGCCCCGGGGAGGAGCAGCAGCTCACAGCCCGAGAACAGACGTGATCGCTGGGTCGACCCACGCCGTCGTCCCGGGAGAGAAACCTGCAGCTCTGTTGAGAATTACGCTGGCTGAAATAAATCATTTAGGAAGATTTTGGTTTAATAGATGAAATCTAACAGTTGTAGCTATGCCTGTTAAGAAATTTGCTCCGAAATTTCGAGATTTCTGTCTGCCGGCTCCGGAGCTGATTTATGGGTCCGCGTTAAATCGACGCAGACCCTACGGCGTAGGGTACGGCGTACGTCGCCGCGTACATCGACGCAGAGCTTACGGCATACGTTACGTAACCTACGCCGTAGGCTCTGCGTTGGTGTAACGCGGAACCATAAATCCCTTTATTCTGGCGTGATCTTCGGCAACTTTATCTGAAAGTGTGTAAATTACCCAGATAACAGCTGGATTACTTGGTGGTTTCTGAAAACTATTATATCAGAAACATCTAAAACAAATCTGACGAGTCACAGGATTATTTCTCTCTATTTCTCACAAAAAAATGCTTGCTCCCTTGGTCACAATCTGAGACGACTCTGCCTGTTTCTCGGTCGGCGAGTCAAATCGACGCAGAGCCTACGGCGTAGGTTACGTAGCATTCTGGGAAATTTTCATAGCCCCTCGCTCGCGAAGTCAGCATGTGAAAACCCTCGATTTGAAGGGGATATTCTCAGCCCCTCGCCCTCGTTATGCCCACTCCCCTTAGGTGAAAAGAGGAATTGGGACACCACTACCTTCACGGGAACGCGCAAAAGTTAGGGGTAGTGAAGAAAACGAGGGCGAGGGGGTCAATTGGGACGCAGCCTTAAAACTAGAAAAATAGTCTTACAAGGCTTTATTACTTTGGTTGGTATTTGCAGTGTGCATCATTCCCTCTGGGATGTCATGGGGCCGGTGGACAGCCTTGTTTCAGCCCAGTTATTACCAACATGAGCCTCACTCTCACATGCTGGCTGTTGTGAGGCTGTGCAACTTGTGTTGTGTTGTGTTTCCTCAGCAGCCGTCGGTTTTTCTTGTATGTGTCTGCATCGCACATATTTTTGAAATTATAGACATGATTGTCTAATTCACAGCCCAATCTGCGGGTTTCCCCGGTCTGTTGCTCGCTCTCAGCCACCACCGAGTCTTGAGTACCGCATTGCATCTGTTTAGAAACGGCCGAGATTTTGTGCTTTCCAATATTCTCTTTTCAAATAATGCCATGTTGAAAACTGGATTTCAAAATGTTGTTTTAATAACGCCTTAAGCATTTCCCAAATAACCTCTGTGCTTCCCAGCCGTCACGTGGACTTATTTATCACTGTCTCTGAAGTTACTTCACCAGATCCTTTATTACGACCACAGCAGCCAAAGTGAATGAATGACTTAAAGTGAGTGTATGTGTCCTCTACTGAGGACACTTTTACAGTATAATAAAATGTTATTTGCTTAATCAATTGTCTTTATGACAAAGCATTTGTCTTCCTTGCTTCTCTTCTACCAAAATGCGTTCTTACTCTTGTGTTCCTTTCATGTGTAACGAATCTGCTGCCTTGTCTGGCGCTTACGTGCTGCTTGTTATGATTATTGTCTGTCGCTTGAATTCAGGGCATGATGCTAGCTTGCAGTCCTCACCAAATGCTTATGCTCTATGTTCCTATTTTTGCTTTTGTCTGAACAGAGGATTTAAAGAAAAGGTAAGATTTAACTGGAAACACAGATGCAATAAAAATCTTATGCGTTTATTAAAGTATTTGTCTCTTGAACTATTTGCACCCATTTTTAGTTTGTTATTTTGTGACGCAGCATGTGTATTACTGAATGTTCTTTAGCGGCCTGTTGTGAACAGTAAATACAACAATGAATGCAAATCTCTTCTCTTTGAACCAGCGGAGATGCAGGTGAAGATGCAGGTGAGCTCGACTTCAGCGGCCTGCTGAAGAAAAGGTAAGGCTGCTGCCAGAGATACATCTTTTAACGACATAGGGCCAAATCCACAAAAGGATTGCGCGGCTTTTGTGGCCGCTAAACCGGTGCAAACGAGACAAAAAGAGAGCGTCTAATTCACAAAGCACCAGCAAAGGGCGAATTGCACCACAAACTGCGCTGCCAAGCAAATAGTGTCATGGTGCGCCTGTGCCATTTGCATGCATATAAATTAGGTAATATTCATACATTCGCCGCAAAATTGCCCCCTTTCTATGCAAATAAGCCTCATTGCAAAAACCGTCTAATTCACAAAGGCCAGCGCTATTTGCCACACGCAAAAATAGTGGAGCAAATACCGTCTTTTCGAAGCATGTATGAACTGCGCGCAAACTCACTCCTCACTCCCCTCTGTCTCTGTTTCTCTCTCTCTTCAATATCATTCAAGCCTGTGTGATACTGAATGATATTAAGGGTGAAATCTACAGTCAAACATGACTGTAGACAGTCAGATCAAGTGGGGTTGTGGACTTATCTCGGATTTAAAAATAAAAATAACAGGACGGAGCTCAGGATTCATCCATACAGTAAGGGGCTGCTTTATTACAAACAATTCCACCATATAAACATATACATCTAGAATGTGTGTGTTTAACAGCTGACCTGTAGGTGTGTGCAGCAAAACACAGATCCTGATCTGATCCCGATCCGGTGTTAATGAAGTTACTGCAAAACTTTATGGGCGTGTTTGCGCCGGCATATCATTAGAGCAAAATCTTTTGTGAATAGGACCTTAAAGCGGGGCAAATTGCCGGCGCAAATGCGGCGCAATTCACAGCGCTATTTGCGGGCGCAATCTATTCTTTGTGGATTTGGCCCACAGTTTCTAATCCAACCCTCCGTATGGTTCGTGTTACATTTAGGAAGGAGAAGAAACCGGAAGAGCCAAAGGAGGAAGTGGATGTCTGGGACATTTTAAAGACTGCCAAGCCCTGCGACTTCGAGAAAATTGCTTTTCAGTACGGCATCACGGACCTGAGGGGCATGCTGAAGAGGCTGAAGAAGATGAGGGCGGAGCCCAAGAAGAGTGATGGTGAGGAGCAGAGGAAGAGACAGCAGAGATGTTAGGAGGCAAAGGCAGAGCGTGCAGGGAGGAAACTAGACCTCTTTAATGCTGCAGGCTGTAAATACTGGCGGCATTTAAAGGCCCCGGGGGAGAGACTCTATAGCCGGGACGCCACGAGGAATGTGTGTTGGCCTGTTATTGCTGCCGGCCGGCTCTTGTGGATTATCTGTCTGTTAAAGCGGTGGTTGAACTCCTCTAACATGATGCTTTCTCGCCAGCTTTCCTGAGTAAGCTGGACGCGGCCTACTCGGTGGACAAGGGGAAGAAGATCACGCTTTCAGTGGAAGTGGCCGACTCCAACGCTCCAATCAAGTGGCTCAAAAACGGACAGGAAATCAAACCGTCTGCCAAGTGAGCCACCTCAGAGTCCTTACAGCTGTGCGTGCATGAGAGAAGACATTTGGTCTACTAAACTATTATGTGGAGGGGCTACACTCAGCTTGATAAGTGTTTTCATCTTTCTCACCTGAGATGGAAAAACGCAAAAAAGAAAAAAGTGACCGAATATGCTCAACAAGGCTTCGTTTTCCTTTTACAGTGTCTGAAAACCTGCAACTACCGTATCAAATATTAGGGCAGGTGCTTACAGGTGAGTACGGTGGCCGAGACCCGCCATTGCTGAAAATAAAAGTAACACTGCAAACAGAAACAAACGCCACTGCAAATAAAATAAACGCTTTGCAAATAAAATAAACGCTGCAAACAAAAAGAAACGCAGCTGCAAATGAAAGAAACGCTGCAAATATAAAGAAACCCTGCTGCAAATAAAATAAAAAAACGACGCAAATAAAAAAGCCACAACGGAAGTGAATTACCGGGGACTATTTTTGCCGATGCACCGGTGTTGCACATTAAAAATGACACGTAGCGACGTTGAACACTAACCTTTTCACTTATTTTCTCGTTCGTTGTTCTTCTTATTCCTCGCTCTTCTTATTTCTTCCTTTTCACTCACGTCCTCTTCGTCTTCTTCTTCTCTTTCACATAAAAACACCGGTGCATCAGTAAAAATAGTCCCCGGTAATTCACTTCTGTTGTGGCTTTTTTATTTGCGTCGTTTTTTTTTTATATTTGCAGCGTTTCTTTTATTTGCAGCGGCGTTTGTTTTTATTTTCAGCGTTTATTTTATTTGCAGCAGCGTTTCTTTTTATTTGCAGCATTTCTTTAATTTTCCGCAATGGCGGGTCTCGGCCACCTTAGATGAGGCTGTTAGAGCAGGCAGGAACTTATATAAAGGAGTTAATCTGCGAAAATTGGATGAAATTGAAAAAAAATTAACCAAAACAAAACAATTTGCTTTTTGATTGTAGTTCGGGCATTAGAATCGTTTATTCTCATTCCCAGTTTTGCTGTAGGTCTTCTTTTGATGACCTAGAACACCTGGTAGGCCGTTTCTGTATGAAAAAGCAATGCACGGGTGTCCTGTGGATCACATATGTTGTGATTAAACATGTCACACAGCTTTGTTTTCACTGGAGCTCCTTTCATGTTGCCTTACGCTGCCCGTGCCATCGTTATTTTGGTTTGATCTCCTGTCAATCATCCGAGGTCTGTGTATAGTTGTCTGCATTTGGCAGGTGAGGATGAAACAGCTCGGATGTTGCATTTGCATATGTGTTTGTAATGTTAATGACAAAAAGGTATTTTTATTTTGGCATTGAAGTCGAGGTTTCAATGTCTCCGGTACATCAAACACTACTGACTCACCCGTGAATCATGTGATCAACTTCATGCATCTCTCTCTTCAATGGCTTTCACGCCCTGAACGTCCCGGCCGGTGCTGCATCACTGTCAGGAAAAGCCTCTCGCAGCACCAAAATAGTAACTCACTGCCATGGCTGTATCACCACAGGACATCCCACTCGACCTCGTGACTTCAATAAACTTTAACTATCACTTTAATATTACTGATCCAAAGACGTGATAAGAAGTTTAATGGGATTGCTTCATAATCAGGCCCAGAGATCATCAGTCAGGTCCGTGGACGTGATACATGGACTACACTAGTCTAACGATCAGATCGAGTGCTTTGGCTGCTGACTTCTAGGTCATTAAAAACAGACCCGGCATGAAAAATGGCACCAGTGTTTTATTGCCTGATTTCCATTCACGAGCGCAGCGACTAAGATCAGATAACCAGTTGATTGCTGATTGCTGTGCTGTTCAGACTACACAATCTGCTCTCTTGTATTCAGATGTTTCAAGTCATTGTGAAGTTTTACACTATGCGACCGACTGGAAACTGGAAGTCATGTGCTGAACACTGGTCCGCAAAACAAGATTTTGTCAAAGAAAAACAAAAAAAACAATAAAAATTAGGAAAACGTGAATTATTTATCTGAAAATTTACTGAAGGAAGAAATGAACGGTACATGTTTGCGTCATAATTTGCTTGGAACACAAATTAAAAACCAAAAGACCTAGAAGATATAAATAAAGAAATAAATTAGGACATATTAGCAGCGACTGGAGGACAATCTTTCTCCTACTTGAACCCCAGATGCCCTAATGCCAAAATAAATAGACGTTAGAACCCGTCAGGTATCAAACGGCTACAGTTTCTGAATATAACTACTTCACTAAGATGCCAACGGCCAAATACTGATCTCAAAACTCCAGAATGGCCATTCACAAACCAGAAGGTAATGTCTAGGTCAGGGGTAAATGTTGAAAGAGCCATATTGGAGCAAAAACACAAAAAACAAATATGTCTGGAGCCGCAAAAAATGAAAAGTCTTGTATAAACCTTAGAATGAAGGCAACACGTGCTGCATGTATCTATATTAATTATAACTGGGGGAAGATTTATTTTTTCATTATGCACTCATGCAAAAAAAGTCGAAATGTTGAGAAAAAAGTCAAATGTTGAGAGAAAAAAGTCGAAATGTTGAGAAAAAAGTCGAAATGTTGAGAAAAAAGTCAAAATGTTGAGAAAAAAGTCAAAATGTCGTGAAAAAAGTCGAAATGTCGAGAAAAAAGTCGAAATGTCGAGAAAAAAGTCAAAATTTCGAGAAAAAAGTTGTAATGTTGAGAAAAGGAAAAAAATAAAAAAAGAGAAAAAGGGAAAAAAAGGAAAAAGAAGGTCAAACATTTTTGAAAAAGCCAATGTTTAATATTTTTAGAGCAACTATTTAAATGCACAGTTAAAAAATGTTTGGGACTTTTGATGTAACTAGATTTATGTAGGTTTGGAGTTGCTGAGCTCTATCTAGCGCCGGTGTCACCCTTCGCCGCTCCTTCCAAGGCTTCCTTTGGTGTTTTATTGCACAGGCCGGAGTTGCTGCGACTGGTAGTTTTTTCCATGGCTCTGCCATCTGCTGTTTTCAGAATATTCATGCTGCCCATTGGCAGTAATGCAGCCCCTTTTTATCATGATTATAATGTCATTATAGAGGCAGAGACGTTTTCTGTTGTCCTGAAGTCTCTCTGGAAGTCTTCCCAAGCACTTCGCTGTGGCCGCCGAGCTCATACGTGTCTTAAAGTCCCTGGTATTTAGAA
The DNA here is from genome assembly GCF_033807715.1 of Cololabis saira. Taxonomy (NCBI): domain Eukaryota; kingdom Metazoa; phylum Chordata; class Actinopteri; order Beloniformes; family Belonidae; genus Cololabis; species Cololabis saira. The sequence goes on from NC_084607.1 coordinate 8,363,964, forward strand.
ATGTCTCGTACGATTAAGCTGCTCTTTTTTATCATTTCAAACCAACTACTCGTGGTGCCCGAGATGGGAAGCCGTAACTCGGCTGACACAGACACGGAAAAGGGAAGACCTTCTTAGTGCAGCTCGCTGAGATTCAACATTCAGAACTGACGGTAGACTCAGGCATCAAATAAACCAGGAAACAAGATTGATTTAGCATTCCCTTTGCTCTTGACAACAAAATAAAAATATTTTGGAAGAAAATTTGAAGGAGAAATTTTAAAAAAAGGGCACATGAGGATCTGATTGTATAATCGATTGATACCTTTCTGTTTCTGCACTGCCGTCACAATCAGAAAAACAGAAGGTCCGGTTCGCTGCAGCCTCTGATTGGAACACCTTACAAAAAACCTTTAAACTTTCTGTTCTCACTTCCATCTCCACCTTCAAACTACATCCTTTATTAAGTACAACAGACTCCTGCACTTGCCTCTAGTCCTCCTTCATGCATACTGACTGTTTTACTTGATTAATTGTTTTATCTTTTGTATTGTGTTTTAATGTCTTTTTGTGTATTTATATAACTTTGTTTTTTTCATCTTAGCTCCCTCCCCTTACCCCCCTAGGCTGCACTTGTAAATAAAGAAATTGTTCTTAATTTGCTTGCCTGGTTAAATAAAGGTTAAATAAAATAAAAATAAAGAAGAAAAATTATTTATGCCAATAAAACATTTCTAAAAAAAAAAATATATCATGAATTAAGAAATAAAAATAACCTATTTATTCAAAAAGATACAAAAACTAATAATAATTAGAAAACTGTTTTTATTTCAATATAAAATGAACACTTAAAATAAACAAAAGTACATTTTGATGTATTATTTCATACATCAGGCAGCCAGAAATCAGAAATCAGAAAGGGGTTTATTGCCAAGTTTGTTAACACACACAAGGAATTTGTTGTAGTGATTGGTGCAACACAATACAAATATAAAAGAAATATATAGGAGATAAAATAAAATGTATAAACAATAAAATAAAATGTATAAACAGAAATGTACAATATGAAGGGGTTAAGGTTATTAACTGACAAGGCAGCTGTCAGGAGACAGGTGTCCACAAATAAAGGAATAAATTCATTGGTTTCTCTTAGATCTTTTAAACAAAACCATAAAGGCCGCAGGACCAACGTCCCACGGCAGCAGATAAGTGTCCTGATGTGATGCTGCTTTATTCCTAAACTCTTTCAGTGACAACTCTGCTTCATACCTACTAAGCATTCAAGTTCCACTTACTATTAATGGACTTTGAGTCATCTGAGGATGGGAATGCGTACAGCCTGTAACCATGGCGATCTTTTCTATCACTGCCTACCATTTCTGCAGCCCTTTTGAATGCGGTCCCCATATTTCCTGAGCGCATCAGCCCATGCGCTTGCGTCTGCAGACGCGTCTCTAAAGGTCTTCACAGAACTGCGTGGCTCCATAGCGTAAAGAGACTGAGTCACTCGGGTGTCATCGGGCCCCGTGAATGTGATTGTGCCGAATGCAGTTATTCATTACGCTCTCGTTTCTCGGTGGCTCCTTTTGTTGCTCGCCCTCACCGTGTTAATCTCCCCCCCACCGTCCCCGTGTGTGCAGGTATGTGTTTGAGAGCGTGGGCAACAAGAGGTCACTCACCATCAACAAGTGCAACCTGTCGGATGACGCAGCCTACGAGTGCGTGATCGGGGAGGAGAAGTGCTTCACCGAGGTTTTTGTCAAAGGTACATGAGTCACCGTCTTTGGAGGAATCCGTCTTTTACGAGGGAGGAGGTTTTAGCAAACACTGCTGTACGACGAGCGTGGAGAGGCTCGTCAGCCCTGCTCTCCTTCACGATGCTGCATCATCAACCCTTTATTTCTGTGGTTCTGAATAACATGCAGCTTGCTTTTTATTCTGCTCATCAAGTGAAATCCTTATGCATGGCTTATTTTCATTTATAGGAGTTATGATATGTGAAGGACATCAGTACTTTATTGCATAGTTCTGAGATAAACCATTATATTTTAATATATTATATCTTATAACACATCATATCAGATTTAGCATAAACAGACAAATTAACTGCTTCATATCTTGTAATTGGGAACATTCTGCTTTTACATCATCAGAGGCCGCTCCCATGCCGTGTTGGTGTCCCTAAAAAAGATCTAATTGATTGATTGAATTGTTTATTTCGAACACATAAGGAAAAAAATATAAGATTTTTAAACAAATTCAAAACATACAGAAAAAAAAGCAACAACAACAAAAACGTAATACAAACGGGGGGAAAAAAAACAGTGTCCGAAAAGGAGCAGGTAGAAGTAAAACTTATTTAACCCTGCCCCTTTGTTACCTCTATTATAAATTAAACATAAATATTAATAATAAATAGCTGCAATTACCTAATAGGCTACCGATTTTCCCATTGGTTGTGCCTTTGCACCTAACCAGCTAACAAACACCATATTGCCTTAACATAACTCCTCAACCAAATAACTTCCCAGAACTTCCTTTTTGTACCGTTTTTTAAATTGATTTATATTTGTACATTGCTTCAACCCATCACCCAACCCATTCCATAAATCCACTCCAACAACTGAGATACACATGCTTTTCCTTTTAGAATGAACACATTGTTTTTTGAAATTATATTTTCCTCTTAAATTATAACCCCCCTCCCTGTCACAAAACATTTTCTGTAAATTGCCTGGAAGTGAATCAGTTCTCGCTTTGAATATGATTTGTAGAGTTTTTAGTTTGTCAGTATGAAGGCGGATTATCTGCTGGATGTTGTTTTTCCACAACAACATCGAAGGTTACCCTCACAAAGCTTTGGGGAGTGAGTTAAATATGATAAACGTGAGTTAAACACCCCCAAAACCTCCAATTCAGCCCCAAGTCTTGGTTGATGGAAGATAAAGCTGACGTTCAGGCATGAGCCCCAAAGTTTTTGGGGCGAACATCATGATTAATTTAGTACAAAATGTAGCTTTCACAATAGGTAACGTGGAAAATGACACCAAATTATTCTAAGAAATTAAACAGTGGGTTGTATGGACTTATGACCTTGAGAGATGGATTCAGAAAGATCTTGAATGGAAAGTAGGGAGATGCGATAAGCTCCCAGTAGCGGCCGACCGATGTGTAAACACAAACTAACTGGGACTAGGAGCCAGCATCACAACTCAACTATCTCTGGAGACCTTGTTTCTGCTCTTATAAGGGTTAAAAGGTTGCCCCCCCATCCTTAATGCTTCCAAGCAGAGCCGCCTGGGAGATTTGCGAGGCCCTGTGCGAAATGGCCGGGGGGGCCCTCGCGAAATTTTTGGGTTTTTTGGGTTGGATCGGGTGTCTATATGCGCAATTTTAACTCTCCAATTAGCAAAATACTGCATACCTTCCCCTGCCTCATCATCATCTCTTGCCTCGACGCGGGGCCCCACGGCTGCTTGAGACCCGGTCGGATTGGTGATTTTTCTAGCAAATTTATCAAACGAGCCTTTCAGAGAGGCATTAAACTCTTCCATTTTCTTTAGTTTTTTTCTTTTTTCATCCCCTGATGGAAATTTCCTGAATCTGTCTCGTTCTCTCGACATTGTGTGACAGTTTGTTCCAACTCCACCGTCTGGATCAGAGCAGCTTGTGTCTGCGCTTGGTCTGATCAGTTGTATTGAACAACAGACACGCGCATCATTGCACATATATTTTATTGATATGCACAGACTAGTACACATTTAGGTCTGTAATGGAATGTGACTGTTGTTATTTATAAGGGAAAAAACGAAAAAAAAAAACGAAAAAAAAAAAAAATAATAATTTTTTTTTTTTTTTTCAAAAACGGCCCATAGCGCGAGGCCCCTTGGGGCGCGAGGCCCCGTGCGGTCGCACGGTTCGCACACCCCTTGCGGCGGCTCTGCTTCCAAGGCTACCTGCGTCCGTACACACGTGGACAAAATTGTTGGTACCCCTCAATTAAAGAAGGAAAAACCCACAATTCTCACTGAAATCACTTGAAACTTACAAAAGTAACAATAAATAAAAATGTATTGAAAATTAAATAATCAAAATCAGCCATTACTTTTGAATTGTTGATTAACATAATTATTAAAAAAAACAAACTAATGTAATAGGGCTGGACAAAAATGATGGTACCCATAACTTAATATTTTGTTGCACAACCTTTTGAGGCAATCAATGCAATGTTAATCAACAATTCAAAAGTAATGGCTGATTTTGATCATTTAATTTTCAATACATTTTTATTTATTGCTACTTTTGTAAGTTTCAAGTGATTTCAGTGAGAATTGGGGGTTTTTCCTTCTTTAACAGAGGGGTACCAACAATTTTGTCCACGTCCGTATATTCGCCCGAGGGACATGCATGCCTTAGTGTTTATCAGGGAAGAAAAAAAGAGCAACCAAGAAACAAAAACATATACTGAAGACGTCAAACTCATTTCACAAAATGTATGTGAGGCCTGCAGTCAAAGTGCTGATGTCTTTGTGAAGCTGTGTCTGTGGCTCTGAGAGTCTGTGGGCTCACCAGCCGAGGGAATGGAGATGTCTGGAGGGGGCCTGGATGCTGACGATGATGAATAGTCATCGCTGGCGGAGCATCAAGCATCACGCCATGTGGTTGCACGGTGTGATTCACGCCCCCTCAGATGGTTTCAAGTACCTTCCACCTCTATAGGAGACCCGCGTGCGCACTTCCACGAGGACGTCACAGACGTATTGAGGTGGTTTTCAAGTGCAGGCGATGACTGCTGCGTGGTTTCTGTGTCATCTTTACTGTCACTGTTACTTAACAACTGCAATTATCTGGCAAAATGCTTTTCCCAGAAATCTTTCTTCCAAAAATATAAACATCTTAAAGTAGAAATGTGAGACTTTTCATGCGTGAGAGTTCAGCTGCAGGCTCAGACTCTTCTCTGTTTGTCCTCAGAGCCTCCAATCACCATCACCAAGCTGCTGGATGACGTTCACACCGTGGTGGGTGAGAAGGTGGAGTTTGAAGTCGAGGTCTCCGAGGAAGGGGCTCATGTCAGATGGTGAGACGCTGTGCTTTTAGGTTTAACACGGATATTTATTGGCTATGAAAAGCAAATTCAATAGTTCTCCTTCACTCCAACTTTATATCCAGCTTTTTTATGCAATACCTGAATGAAAATGAGAAGGTAAAAGCTTTCAAGCAGATACTCCTGGCCAGTATTTTGTGATGCTGCAAAAAATTCTTCTTTGACAAATGTGACGTGTGGTTAAACATGTTATTCTTGGTTTTATTCATTTGCATTTACAGGACTGTCTCAGAAAATTACAATATTGTGATAAAGTTCTTTATTTTCTGTAATGCAATTAAAAAAACAAATATGTCATACATTCTGGATTCATTACAAATCAACTGAAATATTGCAAGCCTTTTATTATTTTAATATTGCTGATTATGGCTTAGATTCCCAGAATATTCTATTTTTTTGAGATAGGATATTTGAGTTTTCTTAAGCTGTAAGCCATGATCAGCAATATTAAAATAATAAAAGGCTTGCAATATTTCAGTTGATTTGTAATGAATCAAGAATGTTTGAAATTTTTGTTTTTGTAATTGCATTACAGAAAATCACACTATTCTAATTTTCTGAGACAGTCCTGTATAGTGAGCACAGTGACAAAACTATATATTTGAAAGTGCAAAAGCCTCTACAGTTTCCCAGTGAGCACCGATGGTGGAGAAGACATTTTGGGAGATCTTGATTGAGCATTCACACTCAGACAGGGATTTGCAGTTAAAATCCCTGCCTGAATTAAAGTTTCAGACCCCAATAAAACACATTTAGCATCTGTAGCGGCAGAAGGATTCAGCAAATTCATGATATTCAATATTAAATACTTGAAAGTTTAGATGTTTTGCTCTCTTTTCTCCTTTTCTGCACAAAAATGACCTTGTGCATTTCCACCAGCGTAGAGGAGATCTCCCCACTGAGAGCTGAGGAGAACATGGATGCGTTCCTACGGCACGAGCCAACACTATAAATGCAAAAAAGCCAAGAGAAAAATGTTGGCCGGAAAAAGTTAATTGTTCACATTAGCAAGTTAATATAGGCTATTAATTTTAACACTCATTGCACTCTAATTGCCAGACATTTATTTGCTGTGCAGCACCTGAGAAGAAAGCTCTTCCACTTTATGCTTTGATATATTAAAAGTGAAGCTCCTTTGACACTGCGCTCGATGGTGGATTTGTGGAAAATGCTTTTTCGCTGAATTAATTGAATTTATCAAATGTTTATCTGATACCAGTAAATTAATTAGTTTTCTAATCTATGTTCCAGAGGTGAGTGCAGCAGTTAGCTGCAAGTCAAGGACTGTAAGAGAATAAATATCATAAATATACATTTGCTGCTCGTTCAACTGCATGCACAATGCTGCAGCGGTGATACGGCACAATACACACACAGTGTGTGTGTGTGCTTTTGTCCCTGTGCGACTTCATTAGTTGTGCAATGAAAAAAATGATAGGCCAATAGAAACGCAGGTGGGAATAAAGTCCCTCTGTGATTCTAAAAGATGGACAGCTTCAATGCCGGTCCTCTGCTATCATTTACACTTTCATAGTAAGAACAGATAGGAACTACACAATGGCACGCCATTTATCCATCTCTCCTTAACTGTTTTTGAGTGCCTCTTTTATGGAAACTCATTGAAGATGTAGGAAATGATGTTCTAATGAAATCCCCCAAATACGCGCTGTCACTTATTACACATAACAATTCAAAAGATACGGGCTTGAATATGATATTTAAAAATGATTCAAACTGCTTCTGACAAACCACCAGCAGCCTCTGGTGCAGGGTCGTGCTGACGTCTTCTTTCAGTCATCAAGCTGGTGCTGCACTCAACAATTTGTCCTCAAGAGACCACAGCTCTCGTCTTAGTGGTAAATAAAATTCCTCTTGGGTTTGTAGAAGTTCATGATTCGGTGCTCTGGGTGCAGCTGGAGTGCACGATGCGTGCTTGACATCGCTACCCACAAGACATTGCCATAGCATAGAACGAGGCCAACTCTGGAGCCGGTTGTGTTTAGCGTAGGTAACCATGGGGACAGGGCCGCCGCAAGGGGTGTACGAACCGTGCAACCGCACGGGGCCTCGCGCCCCAAGAGACCTCGCTCTATGGGCGTTTTTTTTTTTTTTTTTTTTTTTTCCCAATTTTTTTTTCGTTTTTTCCCTTATAAATATCAACAGTCACGTTCCATTACAGACCTAAATGTGTGCTAGTCTGTGCATATCAATAAATATATGTGCAATGATGCGCGTGTCTGTTGTTCCATACAACTGCGTCAGACCAAGCGCAGACACAAGCTAGTCTGATTGGAGTGGAGTTGGAACAAACTGTCACACAATGTCGAGAGAACGAGACAGAATCAGGAAATTTCCATCAGGGGATGAAAAAAGAAAAAAACTCAAGAAAATGGAAGAGTTTAATGCCTCTCTGAAAGGCTTGTTTGATAAATTTGTTACAAAAATCACCTATCCGACCGGGTCTCAAGCAGCCACGGGGCCCCACGTCGAGGCAAGAGATGATGATGAGGCAGGGGAAGGTATCCAGTATTTTGATAATTGGAGAGTTAAAATTGCGCATATAGACACCCGATCTGACCCGAAAAACCCAAAAATTTTGTGGGCCCCCCCCGGCCATTTCGCACAGGGCCTCGCAAATCTCCCAGACGGCTCTGCATGGGGATCTCTGCCAGGTCTAGCAATGATCCTCCTCTCCGTGTTTAAAACTGGCTTTAGACTAAACGTGACTAAACACCGACCCATTAGCCCGGGTTCTCCTCAGAGTCCGCGTCTCTGCAGGCCGACCATGTGGAGCCCTGCTGAGTCTGGGTACTTCTTTGTATCTCTGATAAGTGTCACTGATCTGTGTGTGTGTGTGTGTGTGTCTGTTTCTTGTCCTCATCAGGGAGAAAGACGGAGTTGAGCTGAACCGGGAAAACGCAGGTTCAAAGTACAGGTTCAAAAAAGATGGCAAGAGGCACATTCTGATCATAAACGAAGCGACTAAAGAGGATATTGGAATGTATCATGTATTCACCAACGGAGGGGAGTCCAAGGCCGAGCTGGAGGTTGAAGGTACTTTGTCTGCTGACATAGACATGGAGAAGGTCGTGAGCACACGAATCGGGGAAAAAAGAATTGTGAAATACATCACCTGAGCTAGAACCAGGAAAAATCTGAAAACGTTGAGCTAAAACAATAACAAAAAGCAATTTTCATTGACCTTGGATAGAAGGATTGGAAAAAGTGGTCATAGAGGGAGGACTGTACAGTAGCATCAGGTGATTTTAATGATGAATTGAACCAAAAGCAGTATTTAAAGATGACTTTGAGGAGTATTAATTTAATTTAAATGAATGATCTTCAAAGAAATACTGTGAAGGATTCGCACATTTCTTCTTCTGTGGGCCATATTATCGTTTACCCTTGACTAAGCGGGCCGTTGTCATGCTTCTGGTCACACCTGTGCTCACACCTGCCCCCGGTACAGGGGGCTCTGGTCAACAGGTGCTTAAACAGCACCTGCATCTGGGAGCATTTCAGTGCATAAAGGGCAGCAGCTTGAGTCTAAACTGGGATCTCGTTTGCTTCAGAGTCCCGCGCCAACAACCATTATTCATCAGTAGCCGATATAATCACCTGGGCGAGGGATTACTGCGGGAAACCCAGATTCATAAATGCCACTTAAAGGTTTACTGAGCAAAAAAGAAGCCTTATGTTAACCTTGTCTGGAGGCAGTATTGATCTCTCTGGGCTCGGAGCCATCAGGTGAATTCATATTCCAGATCTCATTTAGTAAGAAATAGGGCACATGTGCCTCAGGATCTTAGAAAAAGGTCCAAATGCCAAGCAAGCGCCATTTACACTGGCAGCATTCATCCAAAAGGTTTTACATTGACATAAGAAGTCTGGAAGATAATACGTTTTCCAAAGATGCATTTTTCAAAAACACAAGTTGAAAATGAAACTGTGCACACCTTACTAAAGGTAAAACCTGCCTGAACGGATCTGCCTCAGCAGAGGATGTGTAGAGGATTTTAAAACAACCATTTTTTAAATCTGTTGCAGGCCTGAAATGTACAAATGTAGCGTCTCATGGACATCAGCAGCTTTTTTAAATGTACCAACACAAACTCCAGCCTCCAGTTAAGAACCCAGATCAAATTCAGTCAGTGCACATTGATGTTTTCCATCCTGACAAGCATGAAAAGCAGTAAATGAGTCATTACCGATGTCATAATTAACATTACTTCATTAACCCCTTCAGAATCAGTGGTTCTATCACGGCATCTGTCACACTCATTTTCTTTTACACCTCCAAAACTGATATCTGATTCCAGCTATCAAGATGTTTTAGTCGCTGCATGCATGCAAGCCAGATGAGTCTCCTAATTGATTACAGCGTGAGGACAAAGTAGACACGGGTCATGTTCAGTGAGGATCCAGCGACCAAAACAAACACAAGGATCGTAACTGCACGCTTGAAAATCTGGTCGCATGCGTTGCATCCAGGAGGTGGATGGACGCCTCATTATTTAATATATTCTAACTGTGTGGGATGCTGTCAACTTTAGGTGTTAAAATTATAGAAATTATTTCTCAACAGACATGATTCTAAAGTGTACGAAGACTCGGTCCTGCAAACATCACATTACACAGTAAAGCTCTAAAAATGGTTTGATATGACATTTTAATGGCTCAACATTTTTCGTGTATCTGCTCGTTTTGTGACATGTGGAAAGCTTAATGACTATGGAGATTAGCATCATTTTCCTGTCTGTAGGGTAAATTTCAAGCTGCGACGGAACATTGAATATCTTTAAATCTACGAAAAGCAAAGATAAGTACAGTATATGACAGCGAATCAGGACCCCTGTGAAGGAAAACTACAAGATTTTATGTGAATAAAGTCAATATTAAGTCATACATTTACTGTATGACAGTAAATGTTGTCAGTTTTGTCCCCACCCATCCGTTGATCTCCTTCTCCATTCTTACCACACTGATGAACAAGACCCTGAGAATCTGAAGCTTGGAGGTCCCGACCCTCATCGCTGCTGCCCTTCTTTATTGTTCAGAGGCAGCGATGGGAAATGGGAAGCAGGACTGGAAGGAGCAGGGATGAAAATAAGATTTTACTTTGGGAGTGATGGGATTAAGAACAAACACATGAGAGGAACAGCCACCGAGCTCTTGGAGAAAAAAAAACATGAGAAAAAGGCTCGACTAAGATGGTTTAGGCTCCTAAATAGGAGGAATAGTGAATGCACTGGTAAAAGGATGCAGGAGATGGAGCTTCCAGGCAGGAGAAGGAAAAAAGGAACCAAGACCATGTGTTTAATGTTATAATTCGATATTAGAGTCCTCTGAATAATAAATCATGCGGCAAGTTAAACAATTTATAAATATCTTTCAATAAATGTTAACAGTTTTCTGTCATGTTGATTCAGTTCAATTTAATTGTATTTATATAGCGTCTATTACAACACAAGTTGTCCCCAGGCGTTTTCCTGAGACCCAGAACATGACCCCCGAGCTATTATTACATGAACAACGGCAGGTGAAGACTCCCCAAGCGGGAGAAAACCCTTAGAGCCAAACAATGGCAAGAAAAACTCCCCTTCAGGAGGGAAGAAACCTTGAGCAGGACCTGGCTCATAAGGGGGGGGGCCTAACGCCGAAGGCCAGCCGGGTAGAGGAAATGGGAGATAGGAAAGAGAGGATGAAGAACCAAGAGGGGAGAGACACAGATAAATTGTCAAAGGTACATAAGACAAGATAGTGTATATTAGTCGTCATTATCCGTTAGCTGGAGAACTAAGAACTATGTGCATGTGACTAATGCACGGTTAGCTGGCGGACTACAGGGAGGGCTTTATGCTGACATGGTGTGGGTAAAAGCCCACTTTATCAGGGAATGAAGGGCATGACAGCATCCATGAAACACTGGTGCTGTGTTGAGAGTCACATGCACATCCCACCCAGTCCGACAAGGGCAGGTTACCGGTTCAAGTTCTCACATATCTGGTATCATAAAGTCCTGCAGTGGGTTCATTTGTTTTCATATCCTCATAAAATTGATACTTGAAGACCAACAACCACTTTTTTCAAGATGTCACCGCTCAGTGGTTTGGGAGGAGGGCACAACTGTCCGCATTCACAAAGTCCAATGCTAATAGAGCAAAAATAACCTCAGTTTGTTATAATCAATCCTCGTGTGTGAGGTCTGCAGAGACTACATGCGATGGGAAGTTGCTCCGGATTAGGGTTAGGGTTAGGGCTAGGGTTGCATTATGGTTCTGCATCAAATCGACGGCATGCCTACGTCGTCACCATCACCGTGATGCCGTCACCGTGACGCCGTCGTGAACCCTTCGGACTTCTCCGTCACTCCACCAGTTTTTCCGACTTTTCCGGTCACTGTTAATCAAAGAGACAAGGACAACTATTGTGCAAAAAACGCGCTGAAAGTTCACGACTGCTTCAAACCGGAAACCGGAAATGCGTTTGGTCGGTGTCGCCTCGACGCGTAGTTACAACTTTTGGGAGGTACACGTCAGCGGCTGCGTCAGTGACGGCGTGTGGTACTCATCGACGCGTACCCTACGCCGTAGGCACGGCATCGCTTTGATGCAGAACCATAACTCCGCCTTTAGGGTTAGGGTTAGAGCAGGGTTAGAGCAAAAATAACCGTTTGTTTGTTATAATCAATCCTCGTGTTTGAGGTCTGCAGAGACTACATGCAATAGGAAGCTGCTCCGGGTTAGGGTTAGAGCAGAGTTAGGGTTAGGGCTAGGGTTAGGGTTAGAGCAGGGTTAGAGCAGGGTTAGGGTTAGTGCAGGGCTAGGGTTAGGGTTAGAGCAGGGCTAGGGTTAGAGCAGGGTTAGGGCTAGAGCAGGGTTAGGGCTAGGGTTAGGGTTAGAGCAGGGTTAGGGTTAGGGTTCGGGATAGAGCAGGGTTAGGGTTAGTGCAGGGCTAGGGTTAGGGTTAGAGCAGGGTTAGGGCTAGAGCAGGGTTAGGGCTAGGGTTAGAGCAGGGTTAGGGCTAGGGTTAGAGCAGGGTTAGGGCTAGAGCAGGGTTAGGGCTAGGGTTAGGGTTAGGGCTAGGGTTAGAGCAGGGTTAGGGCTAGGGTTAGGGTTAGGGCTAGGGTTAGAGCAGGGTTAGGGCTAGAGCAGGGTTAGGGCTAGGGTTAGGGCTAGAGCAGGGTTAGGGCTAGGGTTAGAGCAGGGTTAGGGCTAGAGCAGGGTTAGGGCTAGGGTTAGGGTTAGAGCAGGGTTAGGGTTAGGGTTAGGGATAGAGCAGGGTTAGGGTTAGGGTTAGAGCAGGGTTAGGGTTAGGGTTAGAGCAAAAATAACCTCAGTTTGTTATAATCAATCCTCGTGTGTGAGGTCTGCAGAGACCACATGCGATGGGAAGCTGCTCCGGGTTACTGTTGAAGACCATATTGGAATAAAAAGTAAAGTGTGGCAGTTTTCCAGTTTTCTTTAGATGAAGTTACCTACAGTACATAAATTATTGTAAGTACCCAAAACAAACTGTATGAGGGTGATGCAGTCTTAAAAATGAGGTTCAGCTGTGACGGGTGTATTAGGCAGCTTATATATCCTTGAATAAAGGAAATACTATACTAGAAAATCATGGATTTTAAAGATTACAGTTACATGTAACCTGCCAATACATGTGATAATAAGTCATAGTATAAGATGATCAGTTTATACTATAGTTGTGTTTTGTGACCATGCAGATAAGGAGCTGGAGGTTCTGCAGAGCATCGCTGACCTGACGGTGAAGGCTGCTGAACAGGCTATGTTCAAGTGTGAGGTGTCGGATGAAAAGGTGACGGGGAAGTGGCTCAAGGACGGCGTGGAGGTGCAGCCCAGCCAGCGCTTCAAAATGACACACGTTGGAAGGTATCACACTCATCAGACGGCTGCAGGCGGCTGCTTTGATTCGGGGGAGCTGAAGTTAAAGTCTTTACAGCAAATTCCTCTGAAAGTAAAAGGGTTTTTAAACAGTTATGTGTCGCAGGATGTCACTCTAGCACAGTCTGATGGGATATTATCAAGGATCCTGCACAAGATGGCGTTAGCTAACTCGTGACAGGTATGATAAACACGAAGTTAGTTTAGAACAGAATACATGAAAATATCCCACAGTTGGCCGACTAAGCATCCATGATGTCATTCTTTGTGCTGCATCCTCCACTTTCGTGTTATTAACTTACCGCAGCCCTTCTACCTCGATGTGTTGTGTGTTCATGGATGGTCTTCTGCAAACCTCGCTTGTAATAACTCTTTATTTGAGCTCCTCTTGCCTTTCCAGTAACTCGGTCCAGGCTAGCTATCCTGCTCTGATCTCCGACATCAAAAAAGGCATTTTGTCTCCCCAGACTATTGCTGCTTACTGGATTTTCTTTTTTCTTGACCAATTTCTGTGCAAAAATCTCAGTAGATCAGCAATTTCTGAAATATTTAGATCAGCCCATCTGGTACCACAAATCATGCATCGCAGTTCTGATGTCCAGTTTGAGACTTCAGCATGTCATCTTGACCTTTTCCACATGTTTAAATGCACTGCTGTGTGATTGGTTGATTAGATAGTTGTATCAGGGAGCAGCTGAACAAGTGAACCTGATGAAATGGCTGGTGAGAGGAGAGCACAGAGATAAAAACCACCTGCATCAGCAGAAACTTTAACTTATCTGCACTTTTAGATCTTAATTTTTAGCTCATTTCCCATCCAAAGCATGCAAAGTTAATGACTTGCAGTCGCCAGGTAGGGATTAAAACGCTCCAGCTGAACTTCACCAACATTTCCCAGTAATACAACAGTAAGTACAACAGTACAACTTAAAAAAAAGACACGTTTCTCAAATCAGACTGTGGCAAATCAAATTGTGCACAAAATTCGTCAAAATCTGTACTGATTTGTCTTTTGAAGCCATGATGTGCACATCGTTCATGCACAGTTTCACACATTCAAACACAGACGTATGCAAGGTCTCACAATCATAAGCAATATCTGCCACATGACTTGCCAAACTATTACCGGAGGGTTTTCTTAGTTATTTGACCTATTTCACGGACAGACTGCAATCTGTGAGCCTCTGACCTCCAGCACACGCAGACAGACTCACGTACACTCACACGCAGGACACGCGTCCCAGGGGTTTGATGTTTCCGTCAGTAATCCCTCCATCAAAGCGGCCCATGGCAGCGGATAGACCGAGGCGACTGCGGTCACACAAGGTGAAAGCTGTTTAGTATGATTCTCACTCTGCAACACTGCCTGATGGAATATGTTGCCGGGGCAACTGTCCTTTGCATAAATGCATGTCTTAACGAGTGTTGTCTCCTTGGTAACAACTGGTAACATTCCCAGGATCCACAAGCTGGTAATTGACGATGTGAAACCTGGCGATGCTGGCGATTATACCTTTGTTCCAGATGGCTACGCACTTTCTCTGTCTGCAAAACTCAACTTCCTGGGTGAGAGCGATGCACGCACTGAAATATGAAGCATTGGATTGGAAGTAACTTAACATTTTAATGAGGTTCATTGTTTTTTTTGTTTTTTTTTTTTACCACAGAGATCAAGATTGAATATGTTCCCAAACAAGGTAAACTTTTTGGGAAATACTTTTTTCTTCTTCTATCATTATTATGAATGGAATTACATCATATCATATTATAACTTTGTATGTCTTTGACATGTTTCCCACTCCTCCTTACTCATTGTTTTCAAGCCAGGGTAGATTATATCTGCAACGTCAGTAAATGTTACTGTTGTGTGGCATTCATGAGCTCCAAATCTCACCAAACTAACGCCACTTCCTCTTAACATGATGATGCGACAGATCCTCCCAAGATCCACCTGGACACCACCGGCACTGGCAGCAAGAACGTCATCACTGTGGTTGCAGGAAACAAGCTTCGTTTGGACGTGGAGATCACCGGAGAGCCAGCGCCCGTAGTGGTCTGGATGAGAGGAGACCAAGTGAGAAAAGCCAGAGAGGATTCTTGATTA
Organism: Cololabis saira; assembly: GCF_033807715.1. NCBI lineage: Eukaryota > Metazoa > Chordata > Actinopteri > Beloniformes > Belonidae > Cololabis > Cololabis saira. The sequence continues at coordinate 8,379,052 of NC_084607.1, forward strand.
CTTGCTCTCACACGCTTGAGTACGCGTCGGGTAGCGTCCGTGTTTGTGAGTCAGAGTATCCGGTCATTAGCAGCACAGAGGAAGTATGAAACATGGACTACGCTAGAGAGTGAGGACTGCATCCCCCGTCACCGTGGCGGCAGTCTTCAACCATCTCTCCCTCCGTCCTGCTCCCCAGGTGATATCCGAGGCCGAGGGACGGGTCCGCGTGGAGACGAGGAAGACCCTCAGCAGCTTCGTGATAGAGAGCTCAGAAAAAGAAGATGAGGGCATGTACACCATCTGCGTGACTAACCCTGCCGGCGAGGACAAGGCTGAACTCTTCGTCAAGATTGTGGGTCAGTGACTTTTCCTCTTCTCAGTCCTGTTTCCATTTTTCAGGCGGGCTGGGAGCCCTAAGAGCTTGAACTTTGATAAGGTGAAGTTTTAAGAATCCACATCAGCTCGATTTAGGTTTCAGCGCGCGTCGCAGCGTATTTGAAGATGCTGCAGTTGTTATCAGTGTTTGGATTGTTCATTCAGTGCTGAGTCTTCAAATCCCATCTGTGTGTTTTCGTACTTCAAAAACTTTACCGTCCTCTCTCATGACTATGCATGCTTTCATTTCGCTCTCCGGTTCATCTTCTCCTCACTCTCTATTTCCAACTGTAACCCTGCCTCTCCAGATGTGCCCAACCCCCCCGAGAATGTAAAATGCACATCCGTTGGCGAGGACTCGGCCACGATCACATGGGACGCTCCTTCATTTGATGGCGGAGTTCCCGTTAAAGGTACCGTCGAAACTGAATCTAATGTTCACATCTGATGTCTTCCCCTGGAGAGGAAACAGCAGTTCCACTCTGTTTATTACCGCGCGATGTGTGTTTTCCTCAAGTCATTTTCATTCGCGGCATGTGGATGTTGCGTCCCGCAGGGTACCTGATGGAGAGGAAGAAGGTGGGCTCCTCCAGATGGACGAAGCTCAACTTCGATGTTTACGAGTCCACCACATATGAGGCTAAGAAGATGATTGAAGGGGTGCTGTATGAAATGAGAGTGTTTGCAGTCAACGGCATCGGCATGTCTCTGCCCAGTTCCAGCTCCAAGCCCTTCATGCCCATCGGTGCGTCGCTACGCCGTTAGCAGAACGATTCATTAGCAGAACGATTCATTAGCAGAGGCTTTTCAGAAGATGCTCATTTTAAGGCAGTTTAACCTGCTTTCCCAGCTTTACACCGGGTATTAAGGTGCTGACTAGCTCTTGTCTCTCTCAGCCCCCACTAGCGAGCCCACTCGTCTCATGGTGGAAGACGTGACGGACACGACCTGCGCCCTCAGGTGGCGACCTCCGGAGAAGATCGGAGCAGGCGGCATCGACGGCTACATCATTGAATACTGCATAGAAGGAAGTAAGATGTGCAAAAAGAATATATATATTCTCACTAAAGCATCCAAGCGGATGTGTAGACCCAAGGTACAGCTCTGAAAGATTAAAAATGCTGCAGAAGTTATAAATAAAAGCACGGAAGGTGATGATTTTCAAATCTCATTTTATTCACGCATTGTGAAACGGGACGATTTACCTTTCCACGAGATGCACCTCAGGTGGCTCCTCTCAGGTCGGAGGAGCCACAGCTCTCCTCTGAGCCTCTTTCAGATGATGGAGCTTCACATTATCTGCACAGGAGAGGCCAGACACCATGTGGAGGAGGTTTGCATGCCCGAATGAACCGAGAAGCTATGTTGTCCAAGGCAATTGCCCCTGCTAAGATACATTATTCAGTAAGACACTTCAGATTAATATCTCTTGCTTGGATGAGGGGCCTGGGCTCCACCCTGGAGCCACATCTGTGGGAGGGGCTTCCGATGAGGTCTCTACCCATGAGGCCCCGGCGGGCTCCGCCTGAAAGAATAATATGGGCTTGCTGTCCTGTGGGCTCCCTGCCTGGGCTGCCTGCAGGACGGGCCAGATGCGTGGGGTGTAATGCGAATCGAGCAGCAGCCGAAGTCGTGGCTCTCGGGCCCCTGACTCTCTGGATCCTGGCTCTCAGGATCCTGGCTCTCTGGATCCTGGTTCCCTCGGGCCCTGAAAGTGGCGCTTGGTCCCTGAGCTCTGTGATCTTATGGCCCTTTTCCACTAGTACCTACTCAGCTCGCTTCTACCCGCCACGCCCCCGTCTTGCGCTTTTCCACTACGGGCTGAGGCGGGTGGAGCCGCGCCACGCAGATACTTTTTCTGTAACCATTCTGCCGAGGTTCTAACCGGGCTGAGCCTGCTCCATATCTGACGTCACCACCCTCCGCGCCACTGATTGGTCGGGGGGCGGGGCGGTCAGACGTTTGAATCAGGAAGCGGGAGTCAGCGCGAGAGCGACTCGCGGCTCGCAGCGATTTTATTGTACAGCGCAAACGTCTGTTTGGTGATCCAACTCTGAGGCGCAGATGTTCATAAACCTGGTGGCTGCTGAGAGAATTAAAAAAGGGATGTAGACGGGCGATAAGGAACGATCAGATCCACAGAAACTCTGTTTTACTCTCAGCCGCTCGCGGCTCCAGCTGATTTCTCATCTGCGCCGACACGAACGAAGGTGTTGTTCAATCGAGTACATCACAGCAGCTTCACCCCAACCCCCCCACTTCTCACCTGGCTGTGGGAAAACAAACGGGGACAAAGCGGGTGGAGGCGAGACGAGCCGTCCCGAGGCGAGTCGGGCTGAGTAGGTACTAGTGGAAAAGGGCCATTACTGTACTGTTTTTTGTGATCCCGTGATTTAATCACATTATTACGATGATATATTCAGAGTCTGTTTCACAAAGTGTCGCTGCAGTTTTTCTCACAATCGAGAAACTTTCGAGAGACTCTGATTCTTTAAAATCGTCTTTTGTTGCCCATTTTCCAATTTCCTCCGAGGCCTGTTTCTGCCATCAAATTCAAAATGAGCTACATCTCATTATAAACATTTGACACATTTTCTATATTCTACTGTGGATAGAAAAATGGGATTATGGGATTTGCAAATCATTGCATTCTGTTTTGATTTACAATAATATTCCATCTTTTTCAGAATTGCGATTGTATGATAACTAATGTTTTTAGGTATGATTGTGATGTTAAACTCTAAATACACCAAGTAACTGTCATATCAATTAGTTATTATACTTTCATGTGTGCAAAAACGTTGGACAAAGAGCCCTCGTCCAACGTTTTGCACCTTTTAGTGAGGATTCACTCAGAATTCCAGTTGAGCTGCTCAGCAGGAACTGCTCCCGATGCTGTAATCTCTCACCCCCAGGTGACCAGTGGGTGCAATCTAACCAGGAACCGGTTGAGAGGAACCAGTACAGGGTCAAAGGTCTCCCGGTGGGGGAGAAGATGCTGTTCAGAGTGGTGGCAGTCAACATCGCCGGACGCAGCCCCCCCGCCACTCTCCCCCAGGCCGTCACCATCAGGGAGATCATAGGTCGAAGACGCACTTTCATCTTTCTGACCTTTTTGCTGGATGGCAGTAGCATGCAGAGCATTCACACATCCAGCTTCACTTAAATGTCAGCAAATATATATTATAGATATTAAGATACTAGGATACTGATTTTAAGATACTGATATTATGATGCTAATATTAGGATATTGATAAAAAGATACTGATATTAGGATACTGATATTAAGATACTGATATTAGGATAGTGATATTAAGATACTGATAATAAGATACTGATATTCGGTCTCTTTTGGCCACCAATGAAGACTAATTCATCTGCTTATAATTTACATACGTCTCAAGCATGCAAATGAAATTAGACGTAACATGAAAGCTGCATCTATACCATCATCTATTCAATTCAATTCAAACGGCTTTATTAATCCCCGAAGGGGAAATTGATGAATGACATCTACACCCTCTCACAGCCCATCAGTGATCTCATCCATCCTTTTCCTTGTCTCTATTCCTTTTGTCTGCCACACAGAAAATCCAAAGATCCGCCTGCCTCGTGCCCTGAGAAGCAAACTCATCATACGAGTGGGTGAGAAGGTGAACCTGCAAATCCCCTTCCAGGTATGAAATCCAAGTTCTGTTTTTGTCTTTTTTACATTTTGTCTTCCCTGCAGAGCGTACACTCGAGTGTACTCTATATTCTGTGTTTGCAGAATGAGTGAATTGTTTGTTCCTCTCTTCTTCTGATCCAAAACCAAATCAGAAACAAAGAAACAAAGTTAGATTTATTCATTTTTTTCTTCTGTTTTAATTGTGAAGGCAAACTGGAATAACACAAGAAAGGGGAGGAGAAAATTGTGTGTTTCTGTTTAGAAAAGGATTTAGAAGATTGAAAACCGAGACTGTTTCTCAGTATTATCACTTATACCTGTGTGGGTATACTTGTATACTTGTACACTACAATACTGGACTCGCAAGCAAATACTTCAGTGTGTCAGAAGTGGCAAGTTGCAGAGTAAAGATGGTTGGTTCTGTGGCAGGAAACACTGCCGTTTCCACGTTGATGACTTAGAGGAGTCTTGTTGTCACATGGGCTGTTTTCCCATCATATGGCAAATTAGGCCCCGTCCCAATTCTACCCCTCGCCCTCGTTTTCTTCACTACCCCTAAATTTTGCGCGTTCCCGTGAGGGTAGTGGTGTCCCAATTCCTCTTTTCACCTAGGGGGAGGGGGGAAAACGAGGGCTAGGGGCTGAAAATAGCCCCTTCAAATCGAGGGATGTGACATGCTGACTTCGCGAGCAAGGGGTTATAAAAATTTCCCAGAATGCTTTTCGTCGTCATTTGCGGACTGAATCCAAAAAAAACAAAACACGGCGGACATTTCTTAGTGAATAAATCAATATTTTGAGTTAGTTTCTGCATAAAAATGCATTTTGATTACATTTCAAGCGAGAAATGTATATTTTACTTTCATAATATTCACTCAGTGCATGTACATAATCCCTTTTTTGTCCGTTGTTCGCAAAGAATCGTGCCGGAGTAAAGGCTGTTAGGTTACGCCGTAGGCTACGTAAGCTACGCTATAGGCTCTGCGTCGATTTGACTCGCTGACCGAGGGCAAACATCATTTGCAGACTCGTCTCAGATTTAGACCGAGGGAACAAGCATTTTTTTGTGGGAAATAGAGAGAAATAATTCTGTGACTCGTCAGATTTGTTTTGGATGTTGCTGATATAATAGTTTTCAGAAACCACAAAGCTGTTATCTGCGTAATTTACACACTTTCAGATAAAGCTGAAGTGAAGATAGCGGAGCTGTTTTATGGTTCTGCGTTAAATCGACGCAGAGCCTACGCCGTAGGCTCTGCGTCGATTTAACGCGGAACCATAATCAGCTCCGCAGCCGGCAGACAGGCAGAAATCCCAAAATCTTCAGAGCAAATTTCTTAGCAGGCGTCATTTGGATAAACTGAGCCCAGGTTGGGGATCTTAACGGTTACTTTTACACCTGAAAAAATATTAAAACTTAATAAAGTGGCATATTAACAGCGCTACAGCAGAAATTAAAACAGCTTTTGGCTCTCAGCTTCCTGATCAGAGTAGGGATGAAAACGAGGGGGAGAATTGGGACAGGCCCCTGGGCCAAGTGCCCTAGATCTCAAGTGCCCTAAAATCTCTCCCTTCTTTTTTAGGGGGTAGGGAAGAAAAGAAGGGCGAGTGAAGAAAAGAAGGGCGAGTGGAGAAAAGTAGGGGGAGAATTGAGATTGGGCCTAAAATTATGTTTTATTTTCATATCCTCTCGGCCTCGTTTCTTTCTTTCGACAAACATAATGTAAATATAGTTTTCTTTTTCCCGTTTGGTTCTAAATCAGAAAAGCAAAGAGTAGATGATGCAGCGTGAGCGACGACCGACTCGCATGAGCTTAACAGTTAAGTTCGGTGATTTGAAGAAATGGTCAATAAAACAGAAAAACCTCTGATGGAGGACTGAAAAGCTACTTCAAGTACCACATAAAGAAAAGGTTTTGAGCGAAATGGGGAGAGGTAGAAACTGAACTGTGCAGGAAAGACGTGCGATAGTTGTCATATTAGCCATAATCGGTAGCTGTTTCTTCCTGTTCCTGTCTGCACAAGATATCCACGTGTGTTTCTCAGAGGCCTCCGACGGCTGCAGGCTGCCCGAGCGTATTTCCTTCTGCTGGAATGCAAATCGGCTCCGTGAATGTTGCCTGTAACGGAAAGAGAGAGTTAAACCCTTAAAGGGCACGGGGAGAACAACAGCATCTGACAGCAACTTGCAAATGATGGCACTGGTGAAAAGAAGCTAACTGCATGTAGCGAGGAGGAATCCCTTGTTGTAAATGGAAACAGACAAGAAGAAAGAGAGCCGCAGCGCTGCTCCCTTACGGAGGAGGAGATGAAAAGCCCGTTCTGAGATAGAGGATGAGGCTACACAATGTTCCCTTGAAAGAAAAGAGCATTCAGTCTTGTGTCATCCTGTCTGAGTGCTGGGCGGTGTGAGGTGTGTGGTGTTTATGCTGATTGTGAGCCGTCCCTCCTCCTGCAGGGGAAGCCTCGCCCCGTGGTGACCTGGTGCAAAGATGGCGTCCCCCTGGAGGACACGACGGTGGGGACCCGCACCAGTGAGGTGGACACCATCCTCTTCATCCGCTCAGCGCAGAGAGACCACTCTGGGACGTACACTCTGAATGTGCAGATTGAGAACATGTCGGACAGCGCTGACATACAGATCCAGGTCGTAGGTGAGACCCGGTTTCATCAACGAAAATTATGACTAAGTATCGTCGTCAATGAACCTTTATCACCTGAGGAAAACGAGACGAGACACAACAAAAATGCTGGTCATGTGACGATAACAATAATAATATATATATATATATATATATATATATATATATATATATATATATATATATATATATATATATATATATATATATATATATATATATATATATATATATATATATATATATATATATATGTATGTATGTATAATGCAATATCGTAGAGGAATAAAAACAAGACTAAAATGTAGATTACAGCAGTGTCTCCCAACCTGGGGTCCGGGCCCCCCTGGGGGGGCGCCAGAGATCTCTGGGAGGGCGCGAAACTTTGTCTGCTTTGAAATTATGTAGTTGTAAAAATTATATTTGCGAATGAGTCATTCATAAGACATTGTTAGGAATAATTTATGAATGTCTTGAATATTTTGTGTGTTTTTATACACTGGTGACAAACAGGAAATAATTTCATTCCTTATTATTATATAATTACTAAACATTTAATCTACTCCGACAGGTTGTTAAAGGAAAAATGTAAAAAAAATATTGGTCTCATATTAAAACGGACATTTTTCAGAACTATTTTTATGTCCTTTTATGTCCTTTTGTGCGTATTTTATAATCCAAGGAAAAAAGGTTGGGAACCACTGGATTACAGAAGAAAAATGTGTCTTCATTTTCGTTGACCAAACCGAGATGAAATGTTCTACCAAAGATCCTTAATATCCATGTTTTCAGTAGTTTCTCTGGTTTAGTTCTGCTGGGTGACGTCAGTCCTCAATCCCAGTCGCTGCAGCGGGGAATCAGATCCAGAAGATGCAGCTGCAGAGTTAGAGGCTGATGCCGTTAACGCAGAGCTCTAGGTTCACGTCCATTAAAAACAAAGTTACGGGGGCACGGTGGCGCAGCTGGTAGTGCAGCGGTCTCACAGCAAGAAGGTCCTGGGTTCGATTCCCGCCGGGGGACGCTGTGGGTGCTGAAGTGCGTGTTAGTTCCCCCATGACTTCGGTGCCCACACCATGGGTGGGGTTGGCGAAAGGATCTTTCTGTGTGGAGTTTGTATGTTCTCCCCGTGTTCCCCTGGGTAGCTAATGTGAGCAACCCTCACAAAAACATGCACACAGTCCTGGGCTATACATGTCCCCTCTGGCCAACCGGGGCGCCAGATGGGGTGGGGAGGATCCGGCCGGAATAACGTGATCCTTCCACGCGCTACGTTCGGCCGGAGAAACCCCACCCTGTCTGGTGAAAAGATGCGGCCTGCTCACTCCTCAGGTTAAGGAGGAGACCTGAGCTCAGTGCAGGGCCCTCCCGGGGTTGGTAGAGGATGGCAATGCCCAGGACTGTCAGTAGGTAGGAGCACGGGGTGGTAAAAATGGGAAAAAAAACCGGGATAAAAATATTTAAAAAAAAAACAAAAAAACAAAGTTACATAGAGAAAGGGGCCGATGGCCGACCACGCAGGGATCTGCTCTGGGGCTGGAGAAGAAGAAGATCCATCTTTGGATACACTTTCCTGCATAGACGTGGAAAAGAAAACCCAATTTGTCATTGAAAAAGAAAAAGATGGGGAGAAATGCGGGAAAAATAAATATGTTGTAAACTCAGATTAGAGTCTTCTGTATCTGGAATGAATGTATTCTTGAGTCTATAAGGTAACAATAATATAATTATAAGATAACCTTGTTTGAATTGTAAAATGGGTTTGGATAAAAACAATCTTTGACTAAAATAAGACTTAAATGCTCAGACTTTTAGTCGACTGATACTGGGATGGATGTGACTAAAACTAATAAAAACTAAAGCGAGAGCTTCAGCCAAAGACTAGATTAAAACTAAAATTGAAACAGGCTGACAGAAACAACACTAGTCGGCGGTTGTGCGTCTGCACCTGCACAGGTCTGTTCTCCGTGGACAAAAGTCCTGCAAATGTTTGTGAAAATGCAATTGTATTGGGTTCTCATCTTGCTGTCATGAAGTTGCCGTTGTCCTTTCCTAAATCGCGTCCGTGGGGGGAATCAACTCCACCCACGCCAACCGTCGCGGGTCAAACAATAAAACGGCCATCTCATTAAGCTCAAACATCCTCCCGTTCGTACTCCACAAGGTGCATGATGGGAAGGAGAGGATGGGGGTTTTTTTTGTGACACATCAAGCTTATTCTTCTTTTTTTTCCCCTTTTTTCCTTTTCCAATGTGATGATAATTCCTCATTTCATACTCCGAGGGATCTGCGACTCAAAGTAGCAAATCATCAAAGAGCTCATTCCTCCCTCCCGTCTAATCCGGGCTCCCGCGCCGCCACCGGGGCCGCCGCCTCCTTCCCCGGCTTACGGCTCGTCTCTGTAGGTCAGGGTTCCCGGCGGATTATTTGGCGGGGCTCCGTTGAGATTATTTGCGTGTAGACCTGGATTAGGTTTGGATTTTGAGGGCTACTCTGTCACTTACTCAGCTGAGAAGGTTGAGCTAATGAGCCTCCCCCCCCGTTGATGCTTTACTGACTGCTTAAATACACAGTTCTGTACACAGCTGCTCCCTGTTGTGTAATGTTTACTATGTAGTACGATGCTTCTCCGCGGCTCATACGGACCACACCGAAGAATCGATGATGCACCCGGTTATGTGTCCATGCAAACATTTCCGTCTGTCTGTCAGTGATGTATTTCTTTGAGCCTTTATTCTTTGTTTTGTGTGTTAATCTGTCAATCATTGTAATCCGTCTAATCTGTCTTTTCCTTTCTCTGTCTAGGATTTCTCTGCTCCAGATCTGTTAGCACCTTTTTTCTTCTTCTTCTTTTTTTTAGCCGTTTCTACCTTCTAAGAGCCTCTTGGCAGCATTTAAATCTAAGCAGGGATGAGAGCTATCTCAGATAGCTACGCTGTGTGACGAGGCCTGCGCTTGTTTCACGCAAAATCCTCCAACTCTATCTTTGACTGCTCCTCTTCTCCAAATCCCCCCAGAGATACCCGGCCCGCCCATCCACGTGCTTGTCACCGACGTCTGGGGCTTCAACGCGGCGCTGGAGTGGAAGCCGCCCAAAGACGACGGCAACTGTGAGATTATCGGTTACGCCGTTCAGAAAGCCGACACGAAGACGCAGGTACGCATCAAAACACGGGTGGTGGCGAGCCGTAGTCACAGAGCTGTCTGGGAGATTTGCGAGGCCCTGTGCAAAATGGCCGGGGGGGGTTTTGGGGTTTTTCGGGTCGGATCGGGTGTCTATATGCGCAATTTTAACTCTTCAATTAGCAAAATACTGGATACCTTCCCCTGCCTCATCATCATTTGGGCTTGCCTCGACGTGGGGCCCCAGGATCTGTGATTTTTGTAACAAATCTATCAAACAAGCCTTTCAGAGAGGCATTAAACTCTTCCATTTTCTTTAGTTTTTTTCTTTTTTCATTCCCTGATGGAAATTTCCTGAATCTGTCTCGTTCTCTCGACATTGTGTGACAGTTTGTTCCAACTCCACCGTCTGGATCAGAGCAGCTTGTGTCTGCGCTTGGTCTGATCAGTTGTATTGAACAACAGACACGCGCATCATTGCACATATATTTATTGATATGCACAGACTAATACACATTTAGGTCTGTAATGGAACGTGAATGTTGATATTTATGAGGGAAAAAAATTTGAAAAATAATTTTTGAAAAAAAATAAATAAATAAAAACGGCCCATAGCGCGAGACCCCGTGCGGTCGCACGGTTCGCACACCCCTTGCGGCGGCCCTTGCACATATATTTATTGATATGCACAGACTAGTACACATTTAGGTCTGCAATGGAACGTGACTGTTGATATTTATAAGGGAAAAAAGGAAAAAAAAAACGGCCCAAAGCGCGAGGTCCCTTGGGGCGCGAAGCCCCGTGCGGTCGCACGGATCGCACACTCCTTGCGGCGGCCCTGCGTAGTCATGTGACTACCAGTAGCAGGTATTCTGCAGGTTTGCAGCTCTCAGTTTATCTTCCTTTGAGGTGGTGGCAGCCCGAGAGCGGGCGCTTGTCTGTTTCCCTCCTGCTCAGTATGCACAGCGCAGTCCAAAGGCTTGTCCTTGGCATCCTCTCTGGTAACCTTGGTATGTTTTTCTCAAAACCTCCACTTCTCGGGGCTTTGATTTCTGACCTGTTGTCCTCATATCTGCTCCTACACCTGCTGGTGTTTAGACTTCTTTCAAGTCAGTGACGGCCGGGGATAGTTTCCAGCTTCATTAGTATGGTTTTGAGTGCAGCTGGCAGCTCCTTTCAGGCATCCATTTAAAAAAAAAAAGAAAAGTCTACATTACACAACCAGCTCAGCACCAAATTACAGGTGGGCAAAGTCAGCCGGCTAATTGATGAGCGCACAGGATCATTTAGCAGCTAAAGAACCAGCCATCTTCCTCGGGACTCCAATGCTTTCCTCTCAGTTTCGTTAACCAAGCTGTTGACAGGAACCTCCGAGTGTGAATTCCTGGGTTTTTTTGAGCCGCTGTGGACATTTGTCTCGTTAGTATTTAACTGCAAAGTCTCATTACACCTCATGGCCGTGATGTTGACTGAATCAGCAGCCTCGAATCTAAATTTGAATTAAATTTGTTAATATCCATCAGTTTTTGTGTTTCAGGCTTGGATCCTGAGGCAAATTGTTGCCACTAAAGAGGCAAATTAATACATTCAAATACTTGAAATGATGTTATTTAAACCGTCGGCGTAATTATATTTTGGTGCAAAAGAACTATCGAAAAAAAGAGTCTTTGAGGAATAAAGATGGGCAAAAATCTGCATTTCTCCAATTGTTAAAGAACAATGCTCCTGAAACGTAGATTGGAAGGGCCTTTTACGTCCCATAATACTACTGACCCCCGAAACTTAGACAGCACTGCATCAAGAGCTACAGGACTGTCTCAGAAAATTAGAATATTGTGATAAAGTTCTTTATTTTCTGTAATGCAATTAAAAAAAAACTAAAATGTCATACATTCTGTATTCATTACAAATCAACTGAAATATTGCAAGCCTTTTATTATTTTAATATTGCTGATTATGGTTTACAGTTTAAGATTAAGATTCCCAGAATATTCAAATTTTTTTAGATAGGATATTTGAGTTTTCTTAAGCTGTAAACCATGATCAGCAATATTAAAATAATAAGAGGCTTGCAATATTTCAGTTGATTTGTAATGAATCCAGAATGTATGACATTTTTGTTTTTGTAATTACATTACAGAAAATCACAAGGATTCTTAATAGGACTAGCTGTTAATATCCCTAAAATAAGGGATATTAACAGCTAGTCCTATCTAATTCTCATTTTCTGAGACAGTCCTGTATTACCAATGGAAAACTGGTACAACCAGGTGGGGCTTCGTCAGGCCTACAGGGACTAAAAGTAGCACCGATACGCCGTCACACGGGTAGGGGGTAGGGGGGGTGTCCTGTCGTCAGAAGATTATTATTCCAGGTCTTTTCCTGCTTGAAAAGGGCCAGAAGACAAAAAGGACCATTCAGACGGTTATCAGCTACAACCTTGGACCTTGGCAAAGCTCTTTTACACCTCTGTGGTGATCCGTGGTCAGAAGGACACTGAAATATGCTTCTTCAAGATAAAATCGGTTCCAGGAAAGTCATTTTTTTTACAGGACAACTGAAAAGCACACTCATGCAGGCATCAGAAAGGCTGAGGAAGAGGAGTGTAGGTACTGGACTGGCCGGCCTGCAAACCTCTCTCTAATAAGGAAAGAAAAAAGTGGACAACATAGGGCTGTAAATATGCAAACTTTGAAGAATAAGAATAACTAAAACCTACGACGGAGTATTAGGGCCAAAAAATTGGAAATTACGAGAATAAAGTCGTAATGTTGCGAGAATAAAATCGTAATGGAATAAAGTCGTAATATTATGAGAATAAAGCGTAATATTACGAGAATAAAGTCGTAATATTACGAGAATAAAGTTGTAACATTACGAGAATAAAGTCGTAATAGAATAAAGTCGTAATGGAATAAAGTCGTAATATTACGAGAATAAAGTCGTAATAGAATAAAGTCGTAATAGAATAAAGTCGTAATATTACGAGAATAAAGTCGTAATATTACGAGAATAAAGTCGTAATATTACGAGAATAAAGTCGTAACATAACGAGAATAAAGTTGTAATTTATGAGAATAAAGTCATAATATTATGTGAATATAATTTATGAGAATAAAGTCGTAATTTATGAGAACTCTAACAGGAAGAGCATCTTCTCCCTGTGTTAAAATGAGGAATATTGAGCATCTTGTGAAGTTATATTTATATATTTATAATATATTTAATATTACAACTTTATTTTCGTAATATTACGACTTTATTCTCAAAATATTACGACTTTATTCTCGTAATTTTACGATTTTATTCTCATTATATTATGACTTTATTCTCGTAATTTCAAATTTTTTTTGTCTTAGTTTTGCCCTAATACTCCGTCGTAAAAACCTGCTCAAGTGTTGTCTGTTATCTGGAGCCCGTGCTCTGCTCTGCATTAAACGTCCTCGTGAGCCTTGTGTTTAAGACCTCTCCCTGTCTCCCTGTCTCTCTGTCTGTCTGTCTGTCCCCCTGGACTCAGGAGTGGTTCACCGTCTACGAGCACAACCGCAGGCCCAGCTGCACCGTGTCCGACCTGGTCATGGGGAACGAGTATTCTTTTCGAGTGTACAGCGAAAACATCTGCGGCGTCAGCGAGAGTCCTGGCGTTAGCAAGAACACCGCCATCATTACCAAGACAGGTGATGAAAGCCCCGCAAAGATCTTCCCCTGTAAACATAATAGTGCTGCTTCACGAAGGCTGGTGACATCTGAATGCGTCTTTAGGATTAGGCTGCGTACCCGGAATGACAAATGCACCAGGAACGGTGATTAATGCTGGAACTGACAACAATGAAGGAAAATGCATCAATCTTCTAAAGAAGTCACTGCTCACTGGTTATACAAACAAACTAATATAATAGTGTCTACAAAGGAAGACCTTTTCCTTTGCATCTCTTTCAGTACCGTTTTATATTTGAGCGGGGAGGAGAAGCCGCTGCAGTTCTAACCAAATATAACCATTTATGTAAATACCAGCCTCAGACAAGGGGACATTTATTTCCATCGGGTTGCGACTGGGTGGAGAGGCTATTTGTAGTTGATAGCCGTCACTATTTACTTTAATGCTACTGAAGTAAAACCCTCAGGTGACTGTGAATGTTTGCAAATAAAGTCCCAAACAGTCGCCAGCAGGTCTCCCCACTTCCTCACGAGCGTTAATCATGTCACAAAATGTTTTTGTGGATATAATCAGTACTCGAGTTGTAAAAAAAAATCAGGGGGGATGGTGGATTTTATCATATAGGGACAGATAATTTGTGCTGATTGCAAATAATATAATATATTACAAAGCAGTGACCAAAACACCTGCAGAAATACTGCAGGAATGACATAGCAGCAGTTAAATGCAGCCTTCTGTAAGCTTTAAATATCCACTGGGCTTACATCAAATACATCAAAACACAACAATAAAAAACAGTTTTCTGAACTTATCAATATGACTCTGTCCTTCACAGGATAAGTAAAATGGATCACTGCAAAAACTCAAAATCTTAACAAGAATGTTTGTCTTATTTCTAGTTAAAATTTTTACCTGTTTCAAGTAGATTTTCACTTAAAATAAGTAGAAAAATCTGCCAGTGGAACAAGATTTTTTCGCTTGTAATGAGAAGATAAATCTTGTCCCACTGGCAGATTTTTCTACTTATTTCAAGTGAGAATTTACTTGAAACAGGTGAAAATTGTCAAATAAGTTATTTTTCTGGTGATGACTCTAAATGTTGAAATAGCAGTAAAACCACATTAATTGATGAAATGACATAAGGGATGGAAAGGGGGGGTGGCAGTTTTACAGGGGGGGGATGATTTTGACAGTTTTTATTTCAGTGGGGATGCCATCCCCCCTCATCCTCCCTCAACTCCAGTACTTGATATAATACATGCAAGTTTTAGTGTGCAAGATAAAAGATAAAACTCAGGTAGTCTGTAAAAGCTTTGCAAAGTGTTGCTAGGTATTTTGATGGATATTTTAATCCAACTTGGTCACATGACTCCGATCTTTCTTGCAGCTGCTCTGCCCTCACTGATGTGTAAATTGTTGTGTTCCTGCAAAAACTCATTTCTTACGAAATTTTAATGTGACATGTTTCCTGCAGCAAGACTTTAGCGAGCTTTATGCAGCTTTTCAGTGGGCGGACGACATCCCACCACACGTTCACAAAGGTGGCCTCAGATACGACCCTGATAGAGACGGACGGTGTTTCTTTTCTCTTTTCTGTGTTATGCTTTGTTAACCTAATCAATTCCCTCGCTCCATTGACTTCCTCTGATCTCGGCTCTTCAGGCTGAGGATCTAAGAGACATATGTAAGGAAAAGAATCAAGGATTAGGGACTTGAAGCTAACAAATCAGATGTCCTTGGTCCCTTTGTTTCTGTCAAAGCATCGCCCAAAAGTGTGCGATACATGGAGGGGGAGGATTTTTCAAATCGTGCCACTGAAGATGCACCTATGTTCCCCCGCTCTGAGCCCCTCCTTGATCCTTGACTTCTAAATATTCATTTAAGGGGTTGCAGCATCCATGAGGACTCTGAAAGGGCGGAGGGATGATGTAAGGAGGCATCAGTTGGCATTATGGAAATCACTCCTGGTAGCTGCAAGTCAGAGAAATGAAGCCCCGGTGCTCTGACGGGGAGTTGCATTGTAGCACGGGGGGTTTGCAGCTTGCAGTGTTTGCTTTCTCAAACACTTTTCTCTGTGTCCAGGCCTGGAGTATAATCCCCCACCCTTCAAAGAGAAGGACAAGAGCAGCTCCCCCAAATTCACGGCCCCTCTGCTGAACCGGAGTGTGATCGCGGGTTACACCACAGCCATCAGCTGCGCCGTTCGCGGCAACCCAAAGGTACTTGAGAAGATGCAGATGGAGGTTTTAAAAGCAAAAGAGTATCAGTCTGGAATATTAATACATATACTGACATACTTTTCAGTAAGCACTCTTAATAAGACAAACATGACATTACTGAGACACCACCCTGCATACTTGTTACTTGCAACAGCCCCTGATAGCTGCGCGACGAGAACACGCCTCGGGATTTCATGCTTTGTGTTTTTTAGAGTGGGTGCACAAGTTTTGAGTGTCAGAAAATAAGAGTAGAACAATAAGAGGATTCTGATGGCTTTGCAGCAGGAATGTATTTTTATTTCTGAAGCCAGAACGAGAGGTAGTTGAAAGATCTTTGAACACTTTTTCTTTTTTATCCCACCAAATCTGCGAAGATTTGTCAAGCCCAAATGTTGACCTAATTTCAACCTTTCCATCTTCCCTCCGCCCCCTCTTCCCCTTCCTCCCCTCCCCACATCCCTCACCCTGCTGTTACACTACTACATCCTCCCTACCCTTCCCTCCCTCTCCTCCACACTGCAAAATGTCTCTCTTCCTCCGCAGCCAAAGATCATCTGGATGAAGAACAACATGATGATTGAAGGTGACCCAAAGTTCCTGATGCAGAACAACCAGGGGGTGTTGACTCTCAACATCCGCAAGCCGGGCCTGTACGACGGGGGGAGATACTCCTGCAAGGCTGTTAACGAACTTGGGGAGGATCTGGTGGAGTGCAAGCTGGAGGTCCGAGGTGCGCTAAAATGTCAAATGTTATTCTAACACCACAGAAAAATATGGAGCTAGAACAGTCTCATAATCCACAAATGCACAGGACAAAATTCACAAATGCACGTCCTTACCTGTCGGACAAGATTCACAAATTTATTTTTCATGCACACACCAATATAACCTGATTTACAAAGGTTTTTTGTCTGTGAGCTGCGCTGGATTTGTGTGTGACTTTCAGATAAGAGCGCACCCCACGTGGGGGACGATTTACTCATAAACCAATCAGATTAAAGGGGCGGATACACCTGCTGTTTGAGCTGCGTTCTTGTGATTGGCTGAAACAAAGGAAGACATCTGATTGGTTGCAGATCCTTCCGTGTTAAAAAAAAAAACGTATTTGTGGATCGAGTCACGTCAGGAGAGTCTCAAAAATCACACGCAAATTCAGCGCAGCTCACAGACAAAAAAAAACGTTTGTAAATCAGGTTATATTTGTGTGTGCATCAAAAATACATTTGTGTATCTTGTCCTACGCACGTGTGAATCGGTCTGTGCATTTGTGAATTTTGTCCTGTGCATTTGTGGATCGGCGTGTGCATTTGTGAATTATGAGACTTTTCTAGCCCCACAGAAAAACCACAAAAAAAGAAACGTCAAGTAGGCTGTTGCATCGCAGTGCAATTACTTTCTGTCCAAATGACAACTTATTACAGAAAACTGGTAAAAGAAAATACAGTTCCATGTTTTACCTTTTTGCTTAATATTTTTTCTTCCATATTTATTTATATATTTGTCTTTGGTGAAAATCTGAACGAATATATTCACTAAAAGTTCATTTGACTCAGTTCAATTCAGTATATTTATTTTGAGGAAATCCATCATAAAGCCACAGAGACAAAATGTGCTAATTAGATTCACCGACATATAACACGCATGTTTTAGTACTTGAAAAAAAAAAGAAAATGATGAACTTTTCATCTTTTATGTTAATTTGATCCATATCCTGGTTGAATATAGCTGCAGGGTTCCCAGCAGTAGTCCTGGATGCTTCAGGTGATGCAGAAAATTCAAAGTAATCCTGTATTCAAAACATAATGATGTCTCTAAGACATGCTTTTAGTCTTAGTGACTGGTTTCATCTGCCGTCATGGATAGGTATAACTGAATATAATCTGCATTCAGCGTAAATTATGGAAATTTATGCCGTGAAAAGAGAACCGTGTCGATTTTTAAAACTTTCAGCAGCAAACACAGGCTCCGGCTCACACATCAACATTTGCTTCACTCATTGCACGATGGGAAAGTAGGAACGTCTCAAGAGTTTTTAACCAGGTGAAAAGTCAAAAAGCTCATTTCATTTGACTCGTCCAACCTTTTTATAAGGATAACAACAGGAAAAGCTATTATCTAACGAGCACATTGCTGCATGATTCTCATGTACTTTTGGAACGTTATAAACTCGCAGCCTCACAAATCCAATCACACCAACATCACTTGGAAGGATTCCACCTCTTATAAACCACTCCTGGACGGGTCTGAACAAAAAGCTGTTTTTGTCACCCCGTGTGTTGACATTAAACGTGTCCAGCTTTTGTGAAGAGCTCTTAGATTATTGGACTAAATGCATTCCAGTTCTAACACACCTGCCCTTGATACTATTGCCCACACTTTCCTATTTGTCATTACTATCTATTATGGCTTATTCATTTAATCGCCATAGTCTCTGGATTTTATTGTCTTTATTGCCCATTCTGCTCTTATCTGTATGGTGACCTAGTGGGTCATGGAAGACACCTATAAATAAAAGAAATGATCATTAGAAAACAACAGGTTTGAATTAAACCCAGCATGCCGTGTTCTCTGAGTGATCACCTTGTTTATTAACGGGTGACATTGGTAGATGTTGTGGTCATTGCGGCTGTAGCAGTGTCAACAAGACAATGTAGGAATAACATTTAGGCCCACGTAGCACGGCCAGGGAAAAAAAAGATGTACAATCTTCCTTGAAAGACAACTACTATAATAAAATTTCCCTCCAAGATGTGTGCAATTAATGTACATTTAGCTCAAGAGTATAAGGAGCAAAATATCACACTTTATAGGATTAAAGATGATATTTAGGTTAACATTTTGAACATCTGCGTGGGTGTTCAAGTCTACCTCTACTATGACCTTGTAGTCAGCGATTTAGGTTAAAAATGAATCTTAGAACAGAAATTAAGAGTAATAGCAGGTAGGCCTGTGTTGAAAAGATCGATTCTCCGATTTTAAATCAATTCTCATATTAATTCCTAAAAATCGATTCATATTTCTAAAGATCGATTTAAGAAAAAAAAAATATTTTTTTTTTTTCTTTCATCATTATATTACAACTTTTGGTATTTTTTTGTTTATGCCCAAAAAACTAATATTTTGTTGGAGACGAGAATAACTGGTGCCATGTTTTTGCCTTCAAATATGTTTAAAGGTATGAAAACATTAAAGTTTTCAGTTATAATTGCATAAATTGTCTGTATTTCTTTGCTTTATATACTGTCTTGGGGTTACATTTGCATAAATGTTAAAAGCCAAATTCTCATGAATTGGGGAAAAAATAAAAGCGATTTCTTTCGTCCTCTGTTTGCTGCCCTGGATCTGTTTGATAATTCTGACCCACATGATGTTTCTGAAAGCAGTTCTATCAGCATTCTGGGAGCTGATTGGTCCTTACAGCATCATTACCTGCAATACTTGCTGTTTAATCTCAATATAATACTAGCATTAATATATTGCATAACTAGACAGTCATATAATTCATGCAACAGCTGATAAACAGTTTTAATAACAGTAACCCAAATCAATATCGGATCGGATCGAATCAAATCTTGATAATCGATTCTGAATCTTAAGAATCGGAATCGAATCGATTCTTGACATTTGAATCGATCCCCAGCCCTAATATCAGGTAAACGATATGCAGCAACGAAAATACTTAATTTTTTCCATTAAAAGTGACAATGACATGATATTCAGTTGAACAAATTAAACTGAATTACATTGAAGGGATGGGAAATGTACATTGCCTGTGATTTGAGGATCATGATCATTTAAACAGCAACGGTGGAGTTGACATAGATTACATGAGTCTCTGTACGGCCAGCTCTCTGGATGGAGCTCAGGATACCAAATCTCCATCTCTTTAGACGTTCGCCTGTGGTTTCTGCAGAAACGTATTGTGTACAACATTTAAAAGCCTTATTGTGTGTATCGGTTAAAGCTTTGCACACGCAGATGACTGCATGCTGTGGCATCTTTAAACCCAATGATCTACTGGCCTCTGATGTTAATTTGAATTTCTGTTTTTCTCCACAGTTCTTCAAGAGAAAGGAGAGGAGGAGAAGAAATGAGCAGTTGCACGAAACAGCGGAGGATACAGTTGAACAGGAATAGTAATGGATTATGTATAATGGGGATAGTCATGAATAAATATGATTAGAATAGATCACTGGTGAGGCTCTAAAGCCACCCCCTGCACATATGCTTGCCTTTCATTGCCGCTATGACAAATGCAACATCAGAAATATGCCATAAATTCTTTCAGCAAGCTGCCACCTTTTCATGTCCTTATTGAGAGAAGCCTCACAAGTGGTGTAGTAGCGCTCCCCTGCTACGACCACGTACAAATGGATCCTTGTGTGAGCTGGACCTGTTACCGAGCCACTTATAAAACCTCTCATCTATCACGGCTCCCGGTGTCTGTTTTTATTTTTTTCCGTGTGTGTGTGTGTCCTGGATGTTTTCATAGCATGGTATGAATTTATGATTGTGATGCAGCTGAAGTAGCGGCTGAAGCCGCCGAGTGTGAGTGACCGGCTCCACACCTCTGCTTCCTCGCCGTGTTACAAGTGTGATGTGAGAGCCCGGGGCCCGCCTCGGCTCCGTGCTGGTTCACTGGAGGGATCAATATTCAGCCAGGCATGGAAGACGTAACGGAGTAACCGGGATTAAAGAGGTTCTTACGCTCAGATACAGCCCTGGCTGTGTCCGACATGGCGTGTTGACACACGGACACGCTCTCTTTGTACTTGCGTTCCCACATGTTTTAGTATCACATTCCTCGTGGCATGACCTATGGTGTTGGGCCTCTGCAGATACACGGCTGACACTCCTGCAAAACACAAACACACACTCCAAATCAGGGTCTCATTAGCATCGCACACTAGAGACTAATTAATGCACCCATCAACACTGGCCTAATTAGATCTCCCACGTCATTACTGAGCAAACGAATTACCGCTAATTTACACACCCGCAAAACAAACACAGCACCGTCTCTGCTGGGAGAGTCCGCCCCAGCTCGCCTCACACTCCAAATTAAAGCCTCGCCGATGCGCCGCTACCCATGCGGGCGTCCCAGGTGGCCGTGGTCTCCCTCACACACACACACACACACAAACACACACACACACACACACACGCACACGCCGCGTCAAACACTGGAGTGAAGAAGATCAAGCAAAAAGAAAAGTTTTGAGTGAAGACATGAGGTAGTTTGTTCCTTTGTCAGTTGTAGAATTTAAAAAAACAATGAAAAAGACATCCCCCTCCGTCAGAAACACGAAACCCGTCCCCTCACCGGCCACTCCAGGTCAGGGTCCGTCCCGTCTCTCCAGCAGAGGGGGTAAGAGCTCAGTGACCAGGACCACGGCTGACCATCATTAAGGTGTGTGCTGTCATCGTGATTAGCAGCTTACAAGGAACCGTGTAACCCTCCGGGCCTCCAACATACTCAGAGCACCACCCAGTGCATCTCCTCTCCTACACTGCAGCATGTCATTAGAGATGAGCCGTGATTGGGGGGGGGGGTAAAGCAGGGAAATCCTCCGGATACCTGAAAGTAGGCCATGATTGGCTGAACGGTAAACCTGCAGTGCACTACAAAGCATCAAATTTGAGACTTGTCAAGCAGCAAATGACTCTGCAGGAGTGTATGAGTGTGTGTGTGTGTGTGTGTGTGTGTGTGTGTGTGTGTGTGTGTGTGTGTGTGTGTGTGTGTGTGTGTGTGTGTGTGTGTGTGTGTGTGTGTGTGTGTGTGTGCGTGTGTGTGCGTGCGTGTGTGTGTGTTGACGTGATCATCTTCTCAGTTAACCAGAGCTGCAGCGTCGCGTGTCACTCGGCTGAGTGACACATGAAGGCAGCGCTCAAGACACACCTCAAGCTACTTAGCATGGAGGTTGTGGAGAAAACACACACAGACACACACACACACACACACACACACACACCCCAGAAGGATTTCTGCCCTCTTCTCCCTCTCAAAAGTGATGCTCAGTTGCTTAGCAATCATGCTAATTGTATCTGTTGGCATTGCCTCTGAGCCGGTAGAAATCCAGCGTCGAGGTATGCACGTTTTTTCTTCTTCTACTTTTGTTCACGGAAACAAGTCACAACAAAAAGGCAATATAGCCAGGGCCGCCGCAAGGGGGGTGAGAACCGTGCGACCGCCCAGGCCTCGCGCTATGGGCCGTTTTTTTTTTTTGTTTTTTTTTTTTCCAATTTTTTTTTTTCGTTTTTTTTCCTTTTTTCCCTTATAAATATCAACAGTCACGTTCCATTACAGACCTAAATGTGTACTAGTCTGTGCATATCAATAAATATATGTGCAATGATGCGCGTGTATGTTGTTCAACACAACTGTGTCAGACCAAGCGCAGACACAAGGTGCTCTGATCCAGGCGGCTGGAGTTGGAACAAACTGTCACACAATGTCGAGAGAACGAGACAGATTCAGAAAATTTCCATCAGGGAATGAAAAAAGAAAAAAACTAAAGAAAATGGAAGAGTTTAATGCCTCTCTGAAAGGCTCGTTTGATAAATTTGTTACAAAAATCACCGATCCGACCGGGTCTCCAGCAGCCGTGGGGCCCCGTGTCGAGGCAAGAGATGATGATGAGGCAGGGGAAGGTATCCAGTATTTTGCTAATTGGAGAGTTAAAATTGCGCATATAGACACCCGATCCGACCCGAAAAACCCAAAAATTGGCCATTTCGCACAGGGCCTCGCAAATCTCCCAGACGGCTCTGAATATAGCAATTTGTTCTTTCTTATTCCGCGTGACACACCTCGCAGCTCTTTAAGTTTGAGGTGTTTGGCTGAATTATTAACGAGGATGCACGCCCGGCTCTGGGAAGAAACCACCAATTCCTTCATTTCATCTGCTCTACCTTTTTTTTTGTCCAATATTAGAACAGGTCTGGCTGAGATGAAGATGAGACGAAGAAAAGTGACACAAGTCACACCACCAGGCGAAGGGAAAGTGGGGCAGCTTCACGAGGGCGCGCGTTCTGTTGCGTTAGTGCATACAGATGTGCCGGCATTTATGACAGAAGGAGACAAAGTACCCGAAAGACACAGTGAAACAGACTTAGTAATATTGCGGGAACTATAATTATGCAAGTAATTATACACGAAATCACAGACTTGGTGTGAGAAAGAGAGCACTGGAGAGAAAGAACTTTGCAGTGAGTCTCATCTATGTAATTACAGTATAGAAATTAATGAAACAGAGGGAGAACAGACACATAATATATACATATGAGACCTTTCACCTGTTTTTCTCTGATCTGCAAACAGTGTGTGTCCACTTACTTACAATCTTCATGCAGATCAGTGCACGGGACTGCAAGTTTCACACACTCACGCCCTCGTAAACTTGTTGTCTTTATCTCCTTTTTATGGTTGTGATAGTATGCTCTATTGAAAGTCAGCGTGACTAATGCCCTTGTGTCATATTGTGTTCATTGATTAAAGAGCCCGATCCCTCCCAGGGCTCATGACCCATATAATGAGCTCCGTGTATCCGAGGGGAGGCGGAGGTCTTGAAGGAGAGGAGCGCCGTCCTCGCATTTCTCAACGACAACTTCATGATTGCATTTATTGAGTGTTTATGGATGAAAATGTAACGAGCAACTTGAAAGACAGAGACTTAAAATGGATAAAGTTGCTATTATTCTAGTACTCTAGTATTATCCAGTTTCTTTGACGCTCAAAAAAGACCCTGATTATGTTTTACCTCAATTTATACTCCTGCTTTTGTATTCCCAAGGTATTCTCGGGTCAAAAGGGATGAAATTCCTACATTGTTGTGTGGCTCTTCCCTTCATTTGAAGACAGCCAGAACTCTCCAAGGAGATGCCTTTGAAAGTTAAATACACAATATTCTGAGCCTCCTAATGAAAGCAGACAGCTGATTGTGATATACAGCTATAGGTCGGCGTAAAGGCCTGACGTCAGTCACTCTGTGTTGTAATCTGAGCTGCTGGTTGCAGAGCCGGTGGCTCACGTATGTTAGTGCACACAACGTCCTCACCGTGTCCTCACCGTGTCCTCACAATGTCCTCACCGTGTCCCCCACAGCTGGACAACTCAGAGAATTTCTGCACTCGTCTAAACTGCTTCTTTTGGCAAAAATAAAATCCTAAAAAGAGTTTGTTTCGCTTTAGCACACCACTCGGTTTCTGTACTCTGTGGATTATTTGTGAGTTTCAGTTTTTTTGTGCAGGAAAATGCATTTATTCATTGTTTACACCTGCAGAGCACGTATTGAGTGTGGTTGTGCGAGTACAGTACATCTGGTATTGTCACAGGGAAACCAGAACATTTACAGGGTGTTTGATATGGAAAAGTTCAAATCTGTAGATTACAGAATATGGAGGAAAAGTAAGTGAAATGGCGCTAGCTCATATTGGCAAGCTAAATGTTGCAGCAGTGACATAATATGTCGTTTTTTTTTAATTAAACATTTAATGTGTCATTTATTTTTATGCAAACTGGCAGTGCATTTGTTGAGTGGAAAATATAAGCAGAAGACTGGCCTGCTTTTATTTTTGCAGAGCAGATTTTTCATACCTGAAGTTGCCTCTATAACTGCATATAATAAAGTAAAGTCCACATACTGTACATGTGTCTGTTTGGCCATGGGGGGGCACGGAGCCAGGGCCTCCATAAAAGAGCCCCATTATCCAGGTCAGCTGCATTAAGGCTGCCTAAGTGTTGTTTAGTAAATGCACAAAGGTTCGTTGCTAGATTTCATATCCAGACCACCATACGCGGGGATCACTTTCAAGACCCTTATTGGTCAGAGGAATATTCAAACGCGCATTGGCTTCAGGTGTTCTAAGATGTTTATGAGTGACACTTTAGCTAAAAACCAAAAGGATGTGAAACGAAGCAGGTCTGAGTTGGAAGAAAATATGTCTGCAGCATAATCCCCGTTAGCCACGGAGGGTGCGTAGCAGCGCCAGGATAATTAATTATGAATATTATTTTAATTGGAGAACTAAGAAGAACGTACTGTTCTCTTTCTCTTCATTCTATGCACTTTGTTTATACGTATGTCTGTTTTATGTTTCATGTCTGTTCTTTTTTGTAATAACCCCCCACACAATCACCACACTGCACACACTGCACCCGTCTCTGTCTTTTCTCAGTGATCAGGGATTTTAGTCGTCTCTGACAATCAGAGTTTCATCTGTTCATAAAATATGTTCGATCAGAGGACATATGGAACACACACAATTGAACTGTTCAGAGATCATAGTGAAGTTCAAAGGTTTGTTTTTGATGATAATAATGACGATGATAATAATAGTGCAATGTTGGGTTTTGGTAATAAATATAACCAACAGAAGGTTCTCATAAGCAATGTGTGGGTGGAGAAATCCATGTGTATGTGTGTAGGTGTTTAGTGTGTTGGCACACACAAATGACTCACATATTTTGCACGTAAATCCATCTGCATGGTGTGAAAGAAATAAAAGTCTGAAAATTGGGAAAACATACAGTAGGCACACACAAACAAACTGCACCATGTAGAGAAAGAGGATTCAAAATAGACACTTAGGAGAATGACTGCCACTCAGGAAATAATGAACTACAGCCTGCGTTAACCAGAGAAGCAGCTCTGCGAGCGCTTGACTACACATACTGTAGAGCTTCACAAAAGCCTGGAATAGATAAGAAACATGCATAACATGAAGTAAAAAATCTAACGGGTTGTCATTTGAGGAGTATCAGCTGTCAACTCTGAGGCAAGCTGATGGATCTGCAAAACTGCATATCATGTAACAAGCACAGGTACAAAGACAGCCGACACATGTGAGTCTAATTCAGGCTACAGTCTTCATTTATTTGCTGAGTTACAGCACCGGCGCGTGTGATGTGGTTCAAAAGTCGTGAACTGGGTAAAACTTGGGCAGCAAATGTGTTGAATGGGGCAGACAGCGTCCAAATGTCATAGACCAGAGATCAGCAACCCGCGGCTCTAGAGCCGCATGCGGCTGTTTAGCGCCGCCCTAGTGGCTCCTGGAGCTTTTTCAAAAATGCTTGACCTTTTTTTTCCTTTTTTTTCTTCCTTTTTTCCTTTTTTTCTTCTTTTTTCTTTTTTTCTCTTCTTTTTTTCCTCTTTTTCTCTTTTTTTTCCTTTTTAATCTCGATATTTCGGCTCTTTTATCGAAATTTTGACTTTTTTCTCGACATTTCGACTTTTTTCTCAAAATTTTTGACTTTTTTCTCGACATTTCGTTTTTTTTCTCGACATTTCGACTTTTGTCTGAAGATTGTACTTCAACATTAATCTTCACATTTTTACTTTTTTCTCGAAATTTTGACTTTTTTCTCGACATTTCGACTTTTTTATCGACATTTCGACTTTTTTCTAAACATTTCGACTTTTTTCTCGAAGTGCATAATGAAAAAAAAATCTTCCCCCAGTTATAACTAATATAACCAAGATACATGCAGCATGTGTTGCCTTCATTCTAAGGCTGATACAAGACTTTTCATTCTTTGCGGCTCCAGACATATTTGTTTTTTGTGTTTTTGGTCCAATATGGCTCTTTCAACATGTTGGGTTGCCGACCCCTGTCATAGACCCACTGACGTGGGTTGCAGGTGGTGGAGTGGGAGCCAGGCGTGACCCACAGAGAACAATGGAATTGGACCACATCTGGTGGATTTGTGGCCGATTCAAGGAGTCCACTCCGCCCCCCCGAGTCTTCATGCGAGTCACTCATGAGACAATTGAGAAAGTAAAGTTCTTTAGTATGTGGCAATAATTACATACATTAACATGCAACAGATGCTGATACTCTGACCAGTTAATCCGCGCTCTTCCACATGAGAATGAAGAAAACAAAATGGAGTATTTCATTGATTTCTTCATGATAAAGTGCTTGAATTTTAGTGTTTAGGCTCTGATCTAATTAATCCCCATTTATTAGGCATAATGTGAGATATTAAAGGTTCTGAACACAACTTAGACCCGTCCTTAGAGCTGGAGACTTCCGGTGGAA
Organism: Cololabis saira; assembly: GCF_033807715.1. Taxonomy (NCBI): domain Eukaryota; kingdom Metazoa; phylum Chordata; class Actinopteri; order Beloniformes; family Belonidae; genus Cololabis; species Cololabis saira. Next base: position 8,405,754 of record NC_084607.1, read on the forward strand.
GCTGGGACGGCAAGAGCAGCAGCAAGCTTAGTGGGCAAGAGACATCAGAATGCATGTAAGAGACAAACGACAATACGAACACGATGGAGTAACTGTAACGGTGCCGATCCTGGCTCCCAGGGGGCCCTAATCAGTAATCGTGGCAGCCGGCTTCGCCCACAGATTGGAGGTATGTCACTGTTTTATTATTATTTCCACAATTCAACTTCCAAAGTTCCACACCACCACACAACATCATTCTCTAAGCCAATATCTACCGTATCTTAATTACATGATGACATAGTAAAATATAAAAAAAATGGTGGAATTCCTCTTTAAAAACAAAAACACGACATTGACGTTACTAGTAGGGTTGCCACCCGTCCCGTAAAATACGGAATTGTCCTTTATTTGAGAAAAAAATGTTGCGTCCCGTATTGAACTAATACGGGACGCGATTTGTACCGTATTTTCATTAACTTTTACACCATATTCTAGTTGAATTATTGAAATAAATTAACTTTTACACCATATTCTAGTTGAATTATTGAAATAAATTAACTTTTACACCATATTCTAGTTGAATTATTGAAATAAATTAACTTTTACACCATATTCTAGTTGAATTATTGAAATAAGTTAACTTTTACACCATATTCTAGTTGAATTATTGAAATAAGTTAACTTTTACACCATATTCTAGTTGAATTATTGAAATAAATTAACTTTTACACCATATTCTAGTTGAATTATTGAAATAAATTAACTTTTACACCATATTCTTCACCTGTAGCTATATTATACATCTGGGCTGATGTGGACATACGTAGCATAGGAGGATATTTCAGTTGCTAGTATGGTTGGCTGTCTGTACAGTCATGACAGTTCAATGCTATTAAAGCACTTTAAACTTTAAATCAAAGCATTTTGTTTTTTCATATAAAATAAACACATTTTTATGCAGTTTAGAAGTTTTGGGCCTTTTTATTTTGGCTCCTGCGCTTCTGAAATCAGGGCGTCCCTTATTTCTATTTCTGAAAGGTGGCAACCCTAGTTACTAGTCTGCAACACTGCAAGTTGCATGGAAGTCACGTTGGCTGGTTACCTGACTGCTGTTGACGCAGCTCATCATTCCGTTGCTTCTTTTTCTTTTTTTCGCACCCTGAAGGATATATCCTTTTCATTTTGCAGTCTGCAGTGTTGGTGTTACTGTTACTACTGTAACTCTGAACTAGGTTTTCTTTTTAGCGCCGGCTCGGTCGCCGGCTCGTAAACGTAAACAAACAGCTGCTGGCTGCTGCACCGTGCACGCATGAGATTGAACGTCAAGTTACGTTTTTGGATTCACAACGCACCACTGCGCAAATACCGTAGCAGCAGCTGTGGCGAGGGCTCTGTCTGTAGTACTCAGATAGTGGGAGGATCCTATAGTACAGGGGTCGGCAACCCGCGGCTCCAGAGCCGCATGCGGCTCTTTAGCGCCGCCCTAGTGGCTGCCTGGAGCTTTTTAAAAAATGTTTGACCTTTTTTCCCTTTTTTTTTCCTTTTTTTCTTCTTTTTTTCTCTTTTTTCCTTTTTATTTCTTTTTTTCCTTTTTTATTACTTTCTCCTTTCCTTTTTAATCTCGATATTTTGACTTTTTTTCTCAAAATTTCGACTTTTTTCTCAACATTTTGACTTTTTTCTCGGCATTTCGACTTTTTTCTCAACATTTCGGTTGATTGTACTTCAACATTAATCTTGACATTTCTACTTTTTTCTCGAAAGTTCGCCTTTTTTCTTAATATTTCGACTTTTTTTCAATATTTTGACTTTTTTCTCGACATTTTGACTTTTTTCTCGGCATTTCGACTTTTTCTGAACATTTCGACTTTTGTCTCAAGATTGTACTTCAACATTAATCTTGACATTTCGACATTTCTCTCGAAGTGCATAATGAAAAAAAAAATCTTCCCCCAGTTATAACTAATATAGAAACATGCAGCATGTGTTTCCTTCATTCTAAGGCTGATACAAGACTTTTCATTTTTTGCGGCTCCAGACATATTTGTTTTTTGTGTTTTTGGTCCAATATGACTCTTTCAACATTTTGGGTTGCCGACCCCTGCTATAGTACGTTCTTTGCCTAAACTCCGTAAATTCGCTCAGGCAATTGGGGGCCCCTGGCCGTCGGGGGCCTTACGCAATGTGCGTACTCTGCGTATAGGAAGGGGCGGGGCTGAACTGTAATAAACCATGCAGCGGGGTGACAGCAGGCCAAAAACCACTGCCTGATGGCTGCCTGGATTAGATGTCAGGTATGCTTCCAATGCAGAATTCATGGGAAGGACAAATGATCTAAAAACGGTCACATACACTCTTTTATTGAATTGGTAAAGTCACAAAAAAAAAATACACAGCTCACAAAACTTTTAATTTTTTTCAAGGGAGTCTGGACATTTTCTAACTGGTCACCTTTTAAAATTTCAACTTCATCAAAACATAGTTCGGTCTCCAGGTTTTGAGAAAGGTTGAAGGGGTGCGTTGGCAGATATCTGCTGTTTACGATGCAGGACGCAGGCACACTTCACACAGATAAGCATTCATGCTGCTGCAGCAACACGGCCAGACAAACTGGGGAAAGCTTTTTTTTCACCCAAAGGAGTTACTCAGTGCCCTAGATGGCCATCCTCACAAATATGGATGAATGTTTGATGCAGGCAGCATTGCACAAAAATAAGAAATACAGAAAACCTGACAATGCTTCAAGAACATTTGCTATGTCTTTGTGAGTCTGTGATGTCTGCCGTGTATCGCGTATGTTTACCTATTGTTGAGAAATCCATGATGATATTTATGACGTGAACATCAGATGGCCATTTTCAGCCCTTTTCAATTTCTTTTTAAAAAAGTTCACATGTTTTCTGATTGGTTGAATGTCTGGAGGTTGTACGTGTCCTCCGATTGGTCGAAGCTTTTCCGGTAGCTGCGGGAAAGCTTCATGAATGGGCATTGCTCCTGTCGCCAGCCAGGAACAGAACACGTAGCTCCAATAGACAAAACCTTTATACATGAATTACATTTTCAGAAATGATAAGTCCATGATTTCAGCAATAAGTATTCGAGCAAGATTTGGCCGTCCTTCTCATGAATGTACTCTAGCTCGCAGAATCTGACCAATCAAGGGGATCGCCACCTTATGACACAGTTGGTTGAAGTCCAAAAATAAAGTCCCACACTATTTTTAAATAGAAATAAAACAACTAAAGCTTGCGATGATGTCTAAGATATAAAACAGTTTAGATAAGTCCTTAAACACAGAGAAGCGTGTCATGTCCACTTAACAAAATCCGCCACAAGTAAGCTTAAGTGTCCTCCCCTACGTCTTCACCCGACGGCAGATGATGCTGAATTATTGCTTTGGCTCGTCTCGCCTGCCGCCCTCAGGTTGCAAAGACTTCCTCTCATAAAAGTGGTCTGCTGCTCCTCTCATGCACAGCCACTTCCAGCCGCGCAGAACATGTGGACTTTATAGAGCAGCGTTCAAGAACCACTTCAAAACAGCCTCGGCAGCAGCAGAATCTGCAAAAAACACCTTGGATCAGCAAGTTCTTTACAGTGAAGCGGATCAAAGTTGTTTACTGTTTTTCCCGCTCCACTGCGTGCCGCTCGGACGTCTTTTGTTGATACTAGTCTGGTTGTTCTTCTGGCTGGCTTTGTTTCTCTGTTTTACCTCTCCAGTGGCTTGTAGAGGCAGTTTCCTCTGCCCCTGGTACCCTCCCCTGGATCATGGACCCAAAGGAATCAGACTCTTCTTTACATCAAGAAAGAAAAGACTTTGGGATGGCCAAAGTCTAAAAAAGGGTTAGGGCTAGGGTTAGGGGCAGCACATCCTGTCATTTAAAGAGCATATTGCAGGTTAGAATTTTTTCAAAAATTATACCTGACCTTATGTGAAAATGACTATGTGAGAAGTTAATGTAGGATTTAATATGTTTTACAAGACATAAGGGCATGTATTCAGAGAAAAAAGTGGCTGATTTTAGCCAAGCTCCTACAAAAGCTTTTTTTTTTCGAACACCGCGTCATGTGACGCAGCACCAGGGAGCCGTCTCCACAGCTGCCCCATCTGTATGCCCAGACCCCGTACACACGTAGCCGGGTATCTGCTAAACCGAAGATATCTTCCTACGTTTGGACCTGTCATCCACATGAAAACGCAAATAAACGAATGTTTAAAAAAACTCCGGGCAAAGTGAAGATTTTTGAAAACTCAGTTTATGTAGATCCATCTAGACCTGGGGTCCGTTTCACAAAGCAGGTTCAACAAACACTGAGTCTAATCCTGAACTCTTAGTTGATCTACTCTGAGATCGGAAACTCCGATTTTTCGGTTCCAGAACAGCGGATTTGAGCTAATTTACTCAACTCTAAGTAGTTTCACCTGGAGTTCAGCGCGTGCGCCACAACTACCAAAAGCCAGCATCAGTAGAGCGCTGATACAAGGATTCACCATGGCAAACGGCGACAACAAAAGAGCGACATACTTTTTTTTTTTTTTAAACTTTATTTAACATTTCAATTTACAAAATCTCTTTGAGGAAACATTACCGGTAGTTTGCATCTGAAGATCCACAGATCCACATACTTCACGCCGTGTTCTTTTTCACCCGAATGGAATTAGAGATTTTAATGCGCGCATACGGCGAATTTGAACATTTTGAACAGGTTTTCGAAAAAAGAGTAATATCAAATTAATTTACTGTAACAGATCTCTACATCATTCACCTGCAATCCTGTGGAACTCCTTTTATGGCTTGGACAGGTTTATGATAGGCTTGCCACCAGTCCCTTGAAATACGGAATTGTTCCGTAATTGGGAATTAAAAGTTGCGTTCCGTATTGAACCAATGCAGACACATACTATGCTCTTATTTATTTATGTAATAATATACAGGTGGAGGTCGGAAAATGTGAATATATTACAAAACTTCATTCGTAGTAAATTCAACTTAAGGTGAAACAAATATTATTTCCCACTACATGCAAAGTGAGATATTTCAAGCCTTTATTTGTTATAATTTTGATGATTAGCCTATGGCTCACAGTTTATGAAAACCCCAAATAAAACATCTCAAAAACTTAGAAAATATTATGAAATCATTAAACAATTCAATCATCAAAATTATAACAAATAAAGGATTAAAATATATTGCTTTGCCTGTAATGAGACTATGTAATGTATTACGCGGTCTGATAACCATCTCCCGACGAATATTTAATTCTCTGCGCATTAATGCTGCACCTTCATCAATTGTGTCTTCATCAAAAGGACACGCCATGTTCGTGACAATGGACTTCTAATATATATACTGACTCTGTTTTTAATGACAGACGGCAGAACTTCGCCAAAACTCGCCTGCTGACTGAATGAATGAGGAAATGAAATGTGCGTGCGGCTCTGAAAGAGGCGGAGACGCAGAGAAACTCCAGGTTTCACGATATAAACCTGGTCCCGACCAGGTTAGGTTCAGAGCGTCTGTTACTACGGTAACTGACCGAGAGCTTAAGGGTGCTTTCACACCTGTGGCCCGTTTGTTTTGTTCCGATTCAGGGGCTGAACCGATACAGTTGTTCCGTTTCTCGTTCGTGGGGTTTGTGTTCACAAGGCAAACGTCTGTACCGTTTCAAAGCTGATAACAAATTCAATGCGCGAACCAGCTGCTCTCTGATTGGTCAAATGAACGCGGAAGGAGTTTCCTCTTCCGCACCCCGGGAAAAACAACACGCCCCTTTCAGCGCAGCGCAGACCGCAGCTGCGGCTTTGGCTGATTTATGGTTCCACGTTACACCAACGCAGAACCTACGGCATAGAGTACGGCGTAGGCTCTGCGTCGATTTAACGCGGAACCATAAATCAGGCTTTACCCATTCATTTATGTGCGCTCGGCGCAGAGCGGAGCCCGGCAGCGGACGAGAGGCCGCCTGCTGCAGCCGGGTTTGGGCTGCGCAAACCCTGCCCGAATTGAACATTGTTTAATTTCAAACAAAGTTTAATTTGTGCCGTGCTGGGAAGACATCTCGCACGTCCAATAGGAGAGGAGTTGGTGGAGCTGGACCGACTCCTCTCCTTGCGCCGCGGCAGCACACACACAATGAATGGAGTTGTCTCGGTTGCTGTGTGGATCATGTTCTCACTCCAAATAAAAAAAATGAACCGTTTCAGGTCTCGATTGGAATCGTTCCGAGACCACCTCTCCTAGGCGATCTCGGAACGCTTGTTTTGTACCGTTTCAGAGCGCGATTGCTGTGTTCACATATATACCAAACGTTCCGATCTTTAGGGGGAAGCGTTCCCTGTATCGGAACAACTGCTTGAAACGGTACAGGTGTGAAAGCACCCTAAGTTACCTCTCTTTGTGAAACGGGCTACAGTTACTCCTCTTTCTCTGGTTTGAGTTACCTCCCTTTGTGAAACGGAAAACTCAGAGTTTCCCTCATTTCAGGGTTAACAGACTCCGAGTTTTCACTAAACCTGCTTTGTGAAACGGACCCCTGGTGTAGACAGAGACAGAGAGCAGTTTTGCGTTTTCGAACGTCACATTATGCTCCAAAACAACAACAAATCTGCTCTGAGTCTGACGTCTAACGTGGGACCCAGAACTACAGATGATCCACCATCTGTCTTCCAAGCTATTTATTAAATAAATGGTCTCTGCTCTGGACAGCCGTTTACTGCGTTACACCGACGCAGAGCCTGCGCCGTAGGGTACGCGGCGACGCGCAGCCCTACGCCGTACCCTACGGCGTAGGGCTGCGTCGATTTAACACGGCAGCTCCGTGGTGGGACTCGAGCTCGTTACCCGAGAAGGAGACGCCGCTCCCGGGATAGCTGCGCCGCAGAGGCGGCCCGGAGGCCGGAAGACCAGATGATCTACAGGTTTGGAATGCTTATGAATGTGGTTGAAAACGCGGATCTTCGGTTATGTGTGGAAGGTTTTTTTTTTAACAACGATGTAATTTTATAAACGAAGGGGGGGAAATACGGGGGAAATATTCAGATTTAAAAATACCCGGCTATTTCGGATGCATTTAATCAGAAAAAAGAGAAGATAATAAGCCTGTTTTCTATTTAGAAAGTACAAACCTAGACAGAGTACAAGTACTCACCCATTTTTGAGGAGTTTCGGAGTTTCTTTCAGAGCGCACGCAGCGTTCATTGCGTCGCCGCGTAGCCTACGCCGTAGGGTCTGCGTTGGTGTAACGCGGACCCATAAATCAGCCTTTTAAAAAGCGAGTTTCAGCTGTCAATCAAAAGAACGTGGGGGGCCTAACGGGTAACGTAATTATAAGGCTGTGGCCCGTCATATTGGTGTGAATACACATTCACAACCTCTTCAGTGTCACAACTAACATTAAGATCCATTATTTTTCCTATTGTTGAATTCACCGCGCTCCCTCCCGACATGTCACTTCCGGTTCAGCTTTTTCAGATGCGGAAGTAAAATACTCTCACAAAAACAACTCCGGAGGTCACTGTAGTATATATTTATGCGTATTTCAATGAAAATTCAGTTCCTACATTATTTTCCTACACATTGATTCACAGGGGTCTCCAACCTGCAATATGCTCTTTAACATCGTCTGAAACTTGAACTTGGCGTGAACTGGATTGTGTGTTTGGTAGATCTAAATATCAACCCTCCCCCCCATACGTCTCTTCTCTGAGACACACTGCTAAGAAATGGTGAGTGAAAAGGAAGAATCTGAGTCTGGGAAACAATCTGCGACTTGAAACGACAGCACCAGGGACCCGAGCACAACGCGCGACTACGAGGCTGCTGCCAGCAATCATGTGCTCTTCAATATTTGCTCTTGAAAAATTCTCCTCTTTATTGCCTGTTGGAGCACTGAAATTAAATTTCCACCCCTGACATGATCACATATGTGCCCAACATGAGACTCCGCTGTTTTTATCTCCAGAAAAACAGAAAGGATTTGAAACTTTGAGGCTCCGGATTGTGTAACAGGGATGTTTTGAGGCGGAACGGCGGCTTTGTCAGCACATCTTTGAACCGTCTGTCAGGGTATTCAGCTCTCTTGCCCCTCGTAAAATAAACTTTTCCAGCTTGAAAGAGATCCGAAGATCCTATGTGGTCCAAGAAGCTGCGTAAAAAGCCTCACAAGGAACAACTGCAGCTGTTGAGAAGAAGCAAAATGTGGTTGCCGTGCTCATAAGCAGCTTGATATTCACATACCATTGGGGTGCTTCGGTTATTTTGTCAACCCCCTGAATGAGTTCATTTTGTTCTCTCTGCATGTGTTTGATCATAATGTCCTCACCTCCGCTGGCTGCTCATCATTAGCTCCCAGGAATCCTGCAAACTCGGAAGTTTGTCTCCTCTGTCACAGGCCAGATTAGTATGTTGCAATTCCCGCCACACGCACACACAAATCCCCTGCAAAGACGAAACTGGCAATACTGCCTAGTAATCTCTTCACTTTGGGAGTTTTTCTTTTCTCAAAGCGAAGGAGAAAAAAGGAAAAGAAAACCGTCGCTGCTGAATTGGATTTGCTTACTCGTCCCCGACATCTTCAAAGGATTCTGATAACTGAATATACCTCTCATTCACGGCGCTGTAATTGTTTTTTTATTTATTATTTTTTTCTTTTTTCATTTGCAATTCTCATGTGAGTCTTTGGGGAACGAGCAACGGCAGCGGCTGCGTTTCATCTGAAGTAATAGTGTTATTTCTCAGGCGTCATGTTTATTGTGATATTTTTGATATTTTTCTGCTTTTGTTTGCTAAATTCGGGGACGTCTTACGGATGGACACGTTTCCTTAAAGGGTAAATTAAATAAAAGGCCTTGACGTCTTTTCATTAAAGAAACACACACAGATTCTGGTTAAGGCAAGGAAGCATGAACACTCCCCCCCCAACATACCACACGTTACACTGGCTCCCCATCTCAGGATAATTACAAGGTCGCACTCGTCCATGCATCCACGGAACCGCCCCCATACTTTTCTGAAGTCCTCAGTCAGCAAACGTCAAGCCGGTCCACAGGCTCTTCGTACCAGAACCTCCTTCACCCCCTAAAATCAAGCTCCGCAGCCGCGCCGCGACCTCAGGACCCCTCACACAGCAGCTTCTTTTAAAAAGCACTTAAAGACTTTTTCCATAATTCCCAGGGATTTTAACCCTGGACAACCCATGGGGTCAAATTTGACCCACGCTTTTTGCTGATACTCAAAATAAACAAACCAAATAAAAGTGCCATCTCCGACCTCTGCAGAGAGACACCTAGTGGACAAATATTGAATATACTCAAACCAAAGCAGAAGAGACAAGGTGGCTATGCACACAGGGAATTTTTGACCTGTCCCGCCAAACTAATGGGAGGTAACAGAGTGTATTTTTTCTTAACCTCTGTAGTATTAACCTGTAGAACATGTAGGAGTACTTTTTATATTATTTTTAGATAAGTTAGCGAAGCTGAGCTACGTCAAAAAACAACATGTCCAAAATTACCCTCTGGGGCTCGGAGTCGTATATGGAGAATAGTGACAGTACTGCCTTAAAATACATGAATTTGTAGAATAAAATGTAACAATAAGAACAAATGTTTCTTCATGGGGAGCCTCCATGCTGGGAGTGACTCTGGCCTGCAGGGGGTCGTCCTGGGGCTGGTTCTGGCCTGGATGGTTGTGGAGCTCTGCACCACGACTTCACCGCTGTGGTGTGGACTCCTCTACCCGTCCGGGCCGGGATGGTCTCTGTGGACGCCCCCCTTGTAGCTGCGGGCTATGAGACCTCCTGGCGTGGATGAACAATTTTTATTATTTTGATTCTTTGAAATGATACCCACTAAACCCAATGGGTCAAATGTCACCCTTATTCTAGATTAGGGAATAATCAATTAAAAATGAAAAAAAAAAAAAAACATTTTTCTGGTGTTCAGTTAACCTCAAGCAATCATTTAATGCATAGTTCATCATTTATCAGAGCAGAAAAGGGTTGTTGGGTTCTCCAGGGGTTAGTGTATATACTGTGTATTATTTCTTTAATTAGGGCCCGAGCACTTACAGTGCGAAGGCCCTATTGTATCTGTAGGAGTTCTCGTTTTTCTCGTTTTTATTTTTCCGACGAAATGAGGGCCTTTTTGCCCCCCTAAACGTGCCCCAAAAGTCACCAAATTTTGCAAGCAAGCCAGGCCTGGTGAAAAATTAGATATTTAATGGTTTGCATTAATGGGCGTGGCCTAATGGCTCAACAGCGCCCCCTAGAAAACTTCGTGCCTCAAGCCCCACAATACGGTTTGAGGTACATGCACGAAAATCGGTACACACCTGTATCATGTCGCAACTTAAAGAAAAGTCTCTTGGCGCCATGGCCGAAACTGAACAGGAAGTCGGCCATTTTGAATTAATCGTGTAATTTTGGCGCAATTTATGCCATTCCTTTGGCTGTTAATACGGTGTGTTATACATCAAAATGTGTGTCTCCATCCTGCGACGACGCGCATTACTTTTCTCTGTCAAAAGCATTACTGTGACGACGCTAGACGCCAAAAAGCGCGCCCCCCCCTTCATCTGGTTGGTCTATATTTGATAGTTCCTACTTTCTGCCATAACTTTTGAATGGTTTGATATAGAGACTCGTGTGGGTGGTGTCATCGGACTCGGTTTTGGCTCCTTCACCTTAATTGGTGCAAATTAGCCCTGCACCTTCTTCTGATTGGTCGATATTTGATAGTTCCTATTTTCTGCCATATTTTTTGAATAGTTTGACATAAAGAGTCATGGGTGGTGTCATCGGACTTAGTTTTGAGTCCTTGATCTTTATGGGTGAAAATTGCACGCGCGAGGGCCCGTTCATCACTGCTTGCAGCTTTCATTTCGTCTTATTTTTTTAATGAAAAGTGCATTACAAATAAAATGCCTTTTTGAACGATTATTTAAAACAAATATCCAATCAGTTTGTAAAATGTTGCATTTATCAAATTTCAGTGGTCCCATTAGTTATGCTGCTATAGGCCTAGACTTCTGGGATACCTCCCATGATGCATCTCTCCTCACTCTCTTCTATTCTCTATCAATGACATCACTGTTGTTATTAACCTGCCTTCCCTCTTCCCAGCAGATGTTCCTGGTCTGCTGTCGTTGCTGTCCTCCTCTCTTTCCTGTCCTCTCAACCCCCAACCGGTCGAGGCAGAGGAGCCCTGCCTGAGTTCGGTTCTGCCGGAGATTTTCCTTCCCACAGTCGCCTGGTGCTTGCTCAGGACGGAGGAATGTATGTTTTAAATGTTTGATGCAACCTATTGGTTTCCGTAGTGAAACAACAATTATTGTTTCGGAGTGACTATTTGCACCAGGGTACAAATCGCAAGCCCCCACCAGCTGAGCTATTCACACCCTGTTGACATATGAAGACAAATGCGTTGCTCATGCGCATGTGCACCACTCTAAAATTGGAAGTCAAACAATAGAGGCAGGCAAATGTCTGCTCTCACACTTTTGTATGAACAATCTTTGCTCTTATGTCATTGTAAGATATTTTGAAGAGATTAAATGAAGTTTATAGAAAGTAGTGTGAATACCTGTCAATCACTGTTGAGCTGCTTGTAGGCAGTACTGGAGTTGAGGGGGGATGAGGGGGGATGGCATCCCCCCTGAAATAAAAACGGTCAAAATCATCCCCCCTGTAAAACTGCCATCCCCCCTTTCCATCCCTTATGTCATTTCATCAATGAATGTGGTTTTACTGCTATTTCAACATTTAGAGTCATCACCAGAAAAATAACACCAGAAAAATAACTTATTTGACAATTTTCACCTGTTTCAAGTAAATTTTCACTTGAAATAAGTAGAAAAATCTGATTTATCTTCTTATTACAAGCAAAAAAATCTTGTTCCATTGGCAGATTTTTCTACTTATTTTAAGTGAAAATCTACTTGAAACAGGTGAAAATTGTTGTTTTTTCCAGTGATGAGTGATTTTGAGTGTAATGAGATTTTTTTACTAAAATGAGACATTTTAACTAGAAATAAGACAAATATTCTTGTTAAGATTTTGAGTTTTTGCAGTGATCCATTTTACTTATCCTGTGAAGGACAGAGTCATATTGATAAGTTCAGAAAACTGTTTTTTATTGTTGTGTTTTGATGTATTTGATGTAAGCCCAGTGGATATTTAAAGCTTACAGAAGGCTGCATTTAACTGCTGCTATGTCATTCCTGCAGTATTTCTGCAGGTGTTTTGGTCAGTGCTATTATTTGTAATATATTATATTATTTGTAATCAGCACAAATTATCTGTCCCCATATGATAAAATCCACCATCCCCCCTGATTTTCTTTTACAACTCGAGTACTGCTTGTAGGTTTGAAGCATTCCTTGGGGTATTTAACCTACAACATTGATATTGGTAGCAGGGTGTAAATAGCCTAAGCCTTATTGTTTTTATTTTATTGGCTATGTATTTATTGTTCAAACTGCATTGTTGAAGATGATATTTGTCATGATTTGACATTAAATAAATAAAGCTGAGTGGAACTGAAGAGAAATTATTACCAAAAATATCCAAGAAAAAAACTATTTTTGTGCAAACCCTTCACATCTTCTGTCTCAGTCGTTCAATCGTCTTGGACGTTAAATAAACCACTCACTTTTGATCACAAAAGAAATAATTTAATTAAAAAAAGGAAAAACAAACAGCTTGAAATAGCTCTCAAGTGATCAAACGGCAGCGCCTGGAGCAGTCACACGGTTGGGTCGAGGCGGGTCATTCAGCCGTCATGTTCGCTGAAAAGAAGCTGCACAGAAACCAGAAAAAAGCACCTGATGCTCTGCACCTTGTTTGTTTTCCCTGGGGGGAGACATACCCCAAGTGGCTTGAGTAAGTAAAGATATTGATGAGATACAGTAGTCACATCGGGAATTTAATGTTTTATTCATTAACGTAGCACAAAAAAGCCTATTTGTTTCATTTTAAGATGAGGCTCGGCAACCTGCGGCTCTAGAGCCGCATGCAGCTCTTTAGCGCCGCCCTAGTGGCTCCTGGAGCTTTTTCAAAAATGTTTGACCTTTTTTTTCCTTTCTTCTTTTTTCTCTTTTTTCCTTTTTTTCTCTTTTTTCTTTTTTCTTTTTTTTCTTCTTTTTTTCCTTTTTGTCTTTTTTCTTCTTTTTTCCCTTTTTTCCTCTTTTTTCTTCCTTTTTCTTCCTTTTTCCTTTCCTTTTTAATCTTGACATTTCAACTTTTTTCTCAACATTTTGATGTTTTTCTCAACATTTAGAATTTTTCATGAAATTTTGACTATTTCCTCGACATTTCGACTTTTTTCTCAATATTTCGACTTTTTTCTCGAAATGTTTGACTTTTTTCTCAACATTTTGACTTTTTTCTCAAGATTGTACTTCAACATTAATTTTGACATTTCTACTTTTTTTTCAACATTTCGATTTTTTTCTTAACATTTAGACTTTTTTCTCAACATTTGTACTTTTTTCTCAACATTTCGACTTTTTTCTCGAAGTGCCGACCCCTGTTCTAGAAAGTAACAACGCAAAAGAAGATGAGAGTGACTGAACAAGAGGAAATACTGGACGGAGGTGTTTAAGAGACTCAACCTCCGTACCTGAACAGGAACCTGCAGAGTTAATAGATTAACTGATTATAAAGTGCAACAGCAACTCGGTGCTGGCTCCAACACATCAGTGCATCTTAAAAACGTTTCCATTCGAAAAGTTTCAGCTGTTGCCAAAGGATGCAAAGTCAAAAAAGAGAGATTCTCACAAGTCATTGTAACTTTGTCGGCTAGATTTACTCCAGAGTGCTGGTGGTCCTTTGAAAAATAACCACATAATTCAATAAGTGCTCAAAGGAATGCACTTTTGTCCAATCAGCTTTCAATTTTCTCTTTCAAGCTCCTGTCTCTTGTCTAAATATGATCACTATGATCTAGCTACAAAGGACCAAAATGGAAAATGCTGAACACGAGGCTCCAAAACAACAACTCGCAACCCAGAAGTCAACTCAGCCCATCATTTATTAACAGTCTGTGATGGAAAAGAACCGCAGGCCTTGATTTAATGTTATTTTGATTCCTTGTTTCCTTGTTAGCTGTTTGCATGCTGGTGAAAAGCTGAATAATGTACATACTGTATAGCATATAGCAAGTCTGTTGCTGCAGGTGGAGTAACGCTGATCATGCAGAACGGTGAAATATAGTCGATGAAAGTAGCATTTCTGAGGTTTAACATCTAACCTTTAAGAAATGCATTTCAGAGAGTTAAAAATGACAGTGAGGCTGTATAAACTGCTAAATGCTTTGTGGGAACAGTTTGGTTCTGGATCAAGACTGGACTGCAGAGAGAGAGTCAAACAGAGTTTAATGACAGGCTTGTAGCATCCAAAAGATGAGCAGGGATTCTGCACCCAACAACAAATCTGCTCAATGATTTGGCGATGAGCAGAGTTGAGAGGAAGGCTTTTATCCAGGAGGAGCCAAGCTGAGGTAACAAACACGCACACGCCTGCCCACGAGGTCTGGATCCTGCTAGGGGGGAAAAATCTACCTTTCCATGCCGTCTTTTAACTTTTCATGTCATCCATTTTCTTTGGTTTATTTTGTTATTGATCAGAGTTCCATACAATATTCAAGTCTGAATAATGATTCCTCATCTTTCAAATGCATTTAGAGTGTCTGCCATCTTCATTTTGAAGACTGGCTGGTGTAGGACCAGCACTGGAGTTGAGGGGGGATGAGGGGGGATGGCATCCCCCCTGAAATAAAAACGGTCCAAATCATCCCCCCTGTAAAACTGCCATCCCCCCTTTCCATCCCTTATGTCATTTCATCAATGAATGTGGTTTTACTGCTATTTCAACATTTAGAGTCATCACCAGAAAAATAACACCAGAAAAATAACTTATTTGACAATTTTCACCTGTTTCAAGTAAATTTTCACTTGAAATAAGTAGAAAAATCTGCCAGTGGGACAAGATTTATCTTCTCATTACAAGCAAAAAAATTGAACTTATTTTAAGTGAAAATCTACTTGAAACAGGTGAAAATTGTTGTTATTTCCAGTGATGAGTCTTGTTTTAAGTGTAATGAGATTTTTTTACTAAAATGAGACATTTTAGCTAGAAATAAGACAAATATTCTTGTTAAGATTTTGAGTTTTTGCAGTGATCCATTGTACTTATCCTGTGAAGGACAGAGTCATATTGATAAGTTCAGAAAAGTGTTTTTTATTGTTGTGTTTTGATGTATTTGATGTAAGCCCAGTGGATATTTAAAGCTTACAGAAGGCTGCATTTAACTGCTGCTATGTCATTCCTGCAGTATTTCTGCAGGTGTTTTGGTCAGTGCTATTATTTGTAATATATTATATTATTTGTAATCAGCACAAATTATCTGTCCCCATATGATAAAATCCACCATCCCCCCTGATTTTTTTTTACAACTCGAGTACTGTGTAGGACCCATGAGCTCACGATTCTGTACAATAAACGCTTCTGGTGAGTTTTGATCAGATCACTTCCAATTTTTGAACACGCAGTCAGATTTTCTTTAAATCAAATTCTGACAATCCTAACATCAACAGATGTTTCTATCCAGGGTTTTTAGGACAAATGTGATTGTTTTGGCCATGGAGATGATTTTTCTAATCATCTTTTCACTTGAAACCAGTGTAATGTTTTAATGTCAGTTCACTCGCGTCACTCAGACCTGTAGACTCAAGCAAAGATCTTTAGAAATAAATGATATGAGTGACTACTTTTATCCAGTCATTTGTTAATGATTGTTTGTTATTTCACTCGGCACATCACCATCTACAAAGGTACTGTTTAGTTCATTAATTCTGAACCACATCACGTCATGTTGTATCCATGTACGTGTTTCTGTAAAAAGCCCTGCTAGGAATGAAATGGCTCATATCTGATTAACTTCAGAGGGAATTTTAATCTGATATGGTGCAGGGAGTAGTAAGTGTGTGAGAACAAGCGTGTTTGCTCTTCATTGTTTATCCAACTTCTTGGCACACAATGTCGATTCCATCTGAAATCTGCGTAAATTACATTAAAAATATGCATTTTCTTTTATCTGTTCACAGTACATAAAATAGATGTTTTTTAAAAATGAACATTTTATGTGTTGTTTCTTTTTTTATTGCATCGCATGTCGCATTTTTATTTTTAGATTTGTACTCAAACTGCTTTTCTCAGGAACTCTTTGATTCAGATTCAGATTCAGACGACTTTATTGATCCCTTTGGGAGGTTCCCTGGGGGAAATTGACATCTCCATCTCACACACACACAGCACTGTCATATACAAATCACCCCAAAAACCAAACACCCATATAAAGATAAAAATATAAAAATATAAAAATATAAAAATATAAAAATAAAAATAAAAAATAAAAATAAAAATAAAAATAAAAATTAAAAATTAAAAATAAAAAGTGCAGTGCAATTAAATGGATAAAAGGGAAATAAGTGTTATGTAATATTAGTTGTTTGCTTTAAGCTCCAAACTGAGTCGCTTGTGCTTTTAAAAATCAAACCTTTTTTTATGGTCAGCGCCATGGCATCATGTGGCATCATTTGGCTTGATGGGACCGGGTTCCAATCAAGACGGTCTCAGGCCCCGTTTACACATAGACATTTACAAAAACGGATATTTCCCCCTCTACGTTTTGAAAAATTCCATCGTTTACACAAGATCGTTTTCAAAATCTCTTCGTTTACACGAACCCGCATAAATATGCTGTTAAGGTGCTGTGAACAGCCAAACCTGCAGGGGGCAGTGTAACGAGAAGCGTAAAGTCATGCTAGCCAATCAGAATCCTGGAAAAAAACGTCAACAAATGACACGTGTGAAGCCTGAATAATATGGTTCTGCGTTAAATCGACGGCGTAGCCTACGTACGTACGGTGCGTGTCGCCGCGTACCCTACGCCGTAGGCTCTGCGTTGGTGTAACGCGGAACCATAAATCAGCCTTGACTGCCAGTTACTTCCCAGACGGAACGAGAGTCTTTCGTTTGGAGTGACAGAGAAGTGGAGTTACTTTTAAGTGTGACTTTAGAATATAAAACAGGTAAAATACAAGAAAATATTGACGGTGGCCAAACTAATTGTAAACACAGGTGTCACACATGACGCTGGGGACGTTTCTGTTGCATAATGTGACGTTCTGAAGCCTAAATCTCCGTTTTCCTCTGTTTAGACGCAAACGTGAAAACAGAGATTTTGAAAATCTCCACTTTGGCCGGAGTTTTCAGAAATGATCGTTTTTGGTGACTTTGAGCTCCGTTTTCGTGTAAACGAACGGCCAAAACGCATGAAAACGCCTCAGTTTTTGCTCCGTGTAAACGGGGTCTTACTCCATTTCACATGGTCAGGCTGCAGCCCAGGGAGGAGCCAGAAGTGTGACGGACAGACAGGCTGCAGAAACACCTCTCAAGGTAAGCGTGAGCAGAGCAACAGAAGACGCTCTGGCAGGAGGCCCCCCTCCCGTAATCATGTTATAGTTCTGCAGACAGTCCACAAAGGCAGGACGCAAACATCCACGTACGCACATGCATGTGATGAAGACAATCAGCTCACACAGTCACACAGCCGAAGCCCATTAAAGCTCGGGCAGGTGCAGCGTGACATGCTGGGCTGCATAAAGAGCTGTGCACTCCGTATCCACCCAGACACGTGCACAATACACACAAACACGTACATAGTTAACATACATGGCATGTGTAACATCAGTGCTCATATACTGAGGAGCAGAAAAGAGGGAGAGGGTAAAAATAGGATGAGGGATAGAAGAGGCAAAGCGAGGGGACGAGTGCAGCAGTTTCGCAAGCGTTTGGCTCCGTTCAAATAGTTGCCATGGTTTCGAGATGTTTCCATGGAAATGCTAGCTGCCAATAAAATGAATTTGAGGGGGATCTTTGCAGCAGGTTGGCACGAAGGTGAGAGCGATGTGGGAGAAGGGGGACCACGGAAACTGCAGCGGAGTGGGTGGGGGGGGGGATGAAAACAGGGTGGCCACTTCTCTGCGCTCACCTGCTGCACCGGGATCTGCTGTGAGAGGTTTAGGGTAAACAAGGTGAGGGAAACATGCCACGCCACGGACGGCAAAAAGGCACGGAGACTATTTAAGTCCTGATGGGTTGTCATAGTAACGGTGGCCTTGCAAGGCAGAGAGCAGGTAAATACATACATAGGAGTGTGGCCTGATGCTGATTAACATGTGTGTGACACAAACACGCTCATGAGTGTGTGTTAGATGTGTGTGTGTGTGTGTTTCCACACACAAACACAATCAAAACACTTCCTCCTAACTCTCTTTCAGGGAACTGGAGCCGGTGATGATGGGAACTGGATGCTTTAGCGGAGCGTGGACTCTGACGCACACTTGTTTATATGTGCACACGAGTGTGTGAGACCACGATGTTTCATACTTTAACTGCTCCTTCAAGGGCTAAACAAGGCTTTTAATGTGCGCTCAGCCGGCGAACGACGTCTGCTTTTCTAATTCACGCTCCCCTGCATCTCCTGCCTGCCTCCCTTCCTCCTCCCTCTCCTCCATCTTTCCTTCCCTCCATTTCATCTCTACCTTTTCCTCTCTCTCACTCCGTCTGTGTCTCTCTGAAGGACAGAGGTATTCCCACATTTCTTGGTCGCCATGGCAATGCTGCAGCAAGAAAGAAAGAAAGAAAGAGAGGCCGCAAGAGGAAAGAGGTGCTGGGGGGGTGGGGGAGGTTGTGTGTGTGTCGGGGGGGGGGGGGGCAATGCTAATGCTTCTTCACTGATTATCGATTGGGTTTTCTTTCATCTCCCTCTGTCCCCATCTCCCCCCTTCACCCCATTCAAACCTCTGACACCCACCCACACCGGCTCACCCCGTCCCTCCTTCCTGCTCCTGTTTCCCTCTTTTCATCCGTCTCCTTCATTCCTCCCTTGCTCTCCTCTTCATCCTTCTTGGTTTTGAAACTCATCTCCACATAGTGCCTTCGTTATTATTATTATTATTATTGGGTCATTTAGCAGGCGACGTTGGTATCCACAGCAACCCGGAGAAGTGCCACCGGTTCCTTGGTGAATACCAATATAGACAAGCATCCATCAATATCCCAGTGACTCATTATCAGTCTAATGGCGAGCCTGCTGCTGTCACACCGCACTATAAATAATGTTGTTTCGGTAGGCGGCATGGTCGCCGCCACCTGACGCTGTGTAAACAGGTCCGTGAGCGCGGTGCAGGAGCTGAGGTTGGTATATGAGGCAACACCTCCTGCACATACACCGGTTTGAGCTCTCGCCATTGCATTTAACTGCAGAGGGGTAGAGGAGATAGTGCAGCCCGGTGAATTAGCAGCAGCTCAGCCGCGGTGGCAGACGGGGCAGATGCATCAGAGCCTGACTCAATATAGCAGGTCGTGGAGTAAATAAGGATGGTGCACTCCTTTGCATAGGTGTGGACATCTGCAGGCTCCGCTCGTGTGTCTGCTGTCTTTTCACAATGCCGGCGAACAGACACACAAAAAGGTACAGGTGGTGCTGTGCAACTGCAGGGGCTGCTGCTCGTCAGTCCTCCTCTCTGGCTAATAGATGATGAGAATTAGCAAAAGTAGGAGATTGCTGTAACTACTTATATTGCCGAGTGTTGCAGCGTTGCAAAAAGGGAAACTGGTTTAACTATGACCACACTCGGGTCAGGAGTGAACCTTTATAAGTAACCTATATAAGTCTAAAAGGAGTGCATGGCCCCGCCTTTGCGTGCATCATGAAGTTGGTCAGTTCACCTTGGGGAAACAAACGAAGCATCTTTATGCCACCGAGTCTCCTCCCAATCATCTTTAATGTATACGAACGCCGAGAGCACTCCTGATTCTACAGGGTTACAAGCAGTACTGGAGTTGAGGGGGGATGAGGGGGGATGGCAAACGGTCCAAATCTTCCCCCCTGTAAAACTGCCATCCCTCCTTTCCATCCATTATGTCATTTCATCAATGAATGTGGTTTTACTGCTATTTCAACATTTAGAGTCATCACCAGAAAAATAACACCAGAAAAATAACTTATTTGACAATTTTCCCCTGTTTCAAGTAAATTTTCACTTGAAATAAGTAGGAAAATCTGCCAGTGGGACTAGATTTATCTTCTTATTACAAGCAGATTTTTCTACTTATTTCAAGTGAAAATCTACTTGAAACAGATGAAAATTGTTGTTTTTTCCAGTAATGAGTCTTGTTTTAAGTGTAATGAGATATTTTTTTACTAAAATGAGACATTTTAACTAGAAATAAAACAAATATTCTTGTTAAGATTTTGAGATTTTGCAGTGATCCATGTTACTTATCCTGTGAAGGACAGAGTCATATTGATAAGTTCAGAAAACTGTTCTTTATTGTTGTGTTTTGATGTATTTGATGTAAGCCCAGTGGATATTTAAAGCTTACAGAAGGCTGCATTTAACTGCTGCTATGTCATTCCTGCAGTATTTCTGCAGCTGTTTTGGTCAGTTCTATTATTTGTAATATATTATATTATTTGTAATCAGCACAAATTATCTGTCCCCATATGATAAAATCCACCATCCCCCCTGATTTTTTTTTACAACGCGAGTACTGGTTACAAGACGATGCATTCTTCATCGCATCATGTTGGTGTCTGCTGGGGAACGCTGGGAAGTCAGAGATGATTATCCGGCCCAGCTGTCCAGAATCTGGCCGGCCGAAACACTACCGTACTTCCGACAGAGTCCCGTTGCACGTCTGGATTGGAGAAGCTCGGAGGATACGAATGCATGGACACGAGCCGGTTTCCGAGCCCCAGATCGGAGCGTGTGATGGTGTCACATCACAACAGGCTGCAAACGCGGTACACTGCAGAGGCGGTTCCACCACCTCTTTAAAAAGCTGTTTTTAACGCACCCACAGTCACAAGCAGTGCCTGGCGCACTCGCGTTATGTTGATGCTCCCACCAGCGTCTGACAGAACATATGTTTGCACTCTGGGAAAAAAAGACATCTCTTCATGGATAGCCGTGCATGAAATATTGTCCCATGCCGAATCCTTGTTATAAATTACATCTTGTGTTGTGTGCTGGATTTTTTCTTTTTTTTCTTTGACCTTCTCCTGGGATGACAGATTCTCTGCTCTGTCTCACTGCGAACTGCTTTTGCCAAACCTGCTCTGCTACGTGAGTCACATGTGGCCCGAAGTGTGTTTTTTTTTTTTTTTTTTGTTATGACACGGCGTGTTTAACGGTGCGTTTAAGATATGTCACATTCAGGTGGAAAATTGTATCTCCTGTGAGTTGTCTTTGAAGCATAGAAATAAATGGCCTTGTTTTCAGCTCGACCAACATCCATAACCTTGCAAAGCCACTCTGAATCTATGATTTTCTTTTTCTTTTAAAAAAGATTTTTAGCTTGGGAACAAAAAAAAAAGTCAAGCGACAGTCGACTGAGCCTGGCAAATTATGGAAAGTGAAGTAAATGACATTGACAACGAGCAGCGAAGAAATTGGAAGAGGAACCAAACGGCAGCTCAGAGCTTCCAAAAGCACATAAACGTCTCACAAATAAATGCACAAAGTCTTTGCGAGTGTGTTCTTCACTTTCCTCAGCAACTGTTCTTCAGACTTTGCACGTGCACTGTTTGCACCCTGGATTTTTTTTGGGATGCTTTCGCATTGAAGGAAGAACTGCGTGTGAGGTGTCAAGCAACACCGGCTAAATATAGATATATGTTCTCACCATTTACGACTCAGTTAGCAGCGATTATGTCAAAGCTGCAAGTATGGGATGTAAAGTGAGTTTCTCTCTTCAGTTAGCACCAGTTCTGCTACTCGATCTCATTGTTTCCTGTTTTTATCCGTGCAGCCATTCGCAGACGCTTGACCCTGGCCAGCAGGTGCTTCATCTGTGTTGTGTCCTTTCAAAAGAAAACAGCGTGTGTACATATTTTTTAAACGTGGGAAAACAGCGACTGCTTCCATGTCAAATATAGGGCACATATGTACAGTAAATGCGAAACTCTGCCTCTGCTGTGTGTGGGAGACGATCAGGGGACGTATGTAAATCTTAGGCATAACTTACCCTCGCTGATTGAGTTTACCGTAAACGACAAACCAATTTTATTCTGATAAATCGACAATTTTAATCTTATATTGAGATTTACGGTGAATAATATCTATACAGGACATAAAATCTTTATTTAAGAGCCCGCATGGTTCCTGAATTAACTCCATGTACCTCTTAATCTGCTGGATAACAATCTTTAGACAGTAATTATAGTTTATGTCATCGTTAATCATGTTTTCTTGTCACCATACGTACACAGAAAGCGTCTCATATGTTGCATCGGCGTGTGTGGGTACAGCGCCTGGATACGTTATGCAGGATGTGTCATAGGTTGCGCTTGTCATCCCGTCCGTATTCTCTCGCTCTCTCTGAGTCGCATTACCGCGCTCCTGCTGCTTGCTCTCTAATCAATAGCTCATCTCTTGATGTCGATCCCCTTCTGGCCTCAGAGGAAAACAAATGTCCTTCCACAGGACAAACAACAAAACAAGAGGGGGTTGGGTTGCGGGAAAAGAGAACTTAGGAGCCAAAGCTGATAATTAAGAAAAACACTGTATACCTAATGAAACTCCTGAATAGTACGTTGCAGTGAGCGGTTGGCAAAAGGTGAAGAGGATGTGGGAGGTGAAGAGAGAAACATTGGGATGGAGGGAGATGGATTAAAAAGGGGTGGCTGTGGGATGGATGATTAGCCCCTGTCTCCAAGGTTACACTCTACAACTGTATCACTGCAAAGAGGGGCCGTGGTGATGCTTGTGGGAGGACGGCATCAACCGTTCCCCACCTGAGACTGAGTTACGTGAGACAGAGGCGGCTTTTCCTGCTCCTGACCTTCCAGATTCTGGACCGACGGCGGCCTTGACCTCCAGAGGAAGCTCCCCTCCCAAAGACACTGAGACACTGTGCTGCCGATGCCAGCGCACTGCGCATCAGAGCAGAAAACCGGAGACAAATGGCACTGAGGCGGAGAGTGACAGGCAACAGGCCCCGGAAGGGGGGAACCATCGGGGGGGTTGGTTGCTTGGATGAGAAAGAGGAAGCAAAAACATGATTTTCCCTCAATTTTAGTATAGTCCCCTGCTCCTGTTCTTTCCCCTCAGTTTCTCCTCAAATCACCATCCCTATCATTCCATCACCTTTTCCTTCCCCCCCCACTGTTCCCCCTTCCTTCCATCACAGCTATTTTAATCTAACCAGAGGTGAAAGAGAAATACAGTCTTGTTATTGAGTTGCATGCTTCAGCCCCGCTCTTTTTGCCACATTTAAATTGCCCCTGGATTTCACGACGTCTGCTCCAATCTTTCTTCGTACCCTTGAGTCATGTAAATGCTGGTGTTGGTGAGGTGAAAATAAGAATTATAAGGTGCTTTTGCATAATCTATTCAGTGTGGCTGTCGACTACACCCTTGATCTCATGTATGCCCAAAGTGGGTTGCGTCAGCATTTTGAAGTTTCAACAAATGACTTTTATTACTATCCCAACAGCACATGATCAGTAGGGTCAAACTAACCTTTTTCACGACAGTCCAATGGGTTAGGGTTAGTAAAAACAATAAACCCTACCATGCACTAAAGCTCATGCATGTATGGCATCCATCCATCCATCCATTGGATCCACATGTAAAACTTCAAATAATGGCAGAATGGCAAAAAAGGGGGGAAAAGAGGTGAGCTCGTAGCCTCTAGCTCTTCACTCACCTCTTTTCCCCTCCTTTTTTTTCTCTTTTCCCTTAGCTCGGATACTTCACAAATGTGCCAGACCTGAGCTGTCTGGGAGATTTGCAAGGTCCTGTGCGAAATGGCCGGGGGGGGCCCTCGCGCGCTCGCTACACTCGCGTGTGCAAAATCTTTGGGGTTTTCGGGTCAGATCGGGTGTCTATATGCGCAATTTTAACTCTCCAATTTGTACAATACTGGATACAAACACATACACATGTTTCATTATGAAGCATTGCATACCTTCCCCTGCCTCATCATCATCTCGGCTTGACTCGACGCGGGGCCCTGCGGCTGCTTGAGACCCGGTCGGATCGGTGATTTTTGTAACAAATTTATCAAACGAGCCTTTCAGAGGCATTAAACTCTTCCATTTTCTTTAGTTTTTTTTTTTCATTCCCTGATGGAAATTTCCTGAATCTGTCTCGTTCTCTTGACATTGTGTGACAGTTTGTTCCAACTCCACCCGTCGATCAGAGCAGCTTGTGTCTGCGCTTGGTCTGACGCAGTTGTATTGAACAACAGACACGCGCATCATTGCACATATATTTATTGATATGCACAGACTAGTACACATTTAGGTCTGTAATGGAACGTGACTGTTGATATTTATAAGAGAAAGAAGGAAAAAAAAACGAAAAAAAAAACGAAAAAAAAAAAAAAAAGGGCCCATAGCGCGAGGCCCTTGGGGCGCGAGGCCTCATGCGGTCGCACGGTTCGCACACCCCTTGCGGCGGCCTTGGTGCCAGATACCTGCTTGACTTGGGAAAGATTATACGAGTAATGGGAAAAAAGTTGTATCAGACCATAGCTGACAACGAGAAGCCGTTCGCGGCTAGTGCTAGTTGGCTAGAGCGACAATGCATGAATGGAGACACAAAATTAATAAACGCAGGTCCCAAATAAACGCCTGTTGATTTGAGCAATTAAAGCAAATAAACGCTCGGGCCTTTATTTGGTGTTTTACGGTATACAGACACAGCAGGAAATTACAGGAAGTTCATGCAGACCTGTATGTAAAAGTGCTTATAGCCTATGCCTTTTTTTATTGTTAATCACTTCGCTTGCATATACCCAGACAAAAGCTGGAGCACTCCTTACAGCAAATATATAAATCTAATATTAAACTGAACACTGATCTGATTGCAGACTTTTTGGGGCGAAACAAAAGAAAGGCGAGACTAAATGATTGATTTGCGCACCGTGTTCCAACAGTATGGATGGATAGGTTATCAAAAACAAGTAAATCTGGTTATGTAAATCTGAACCAGGTCGTTGCCGTCTAAAGAGTGTAAGTGGGGGTTTTGTGGCCTTGGGAAAGTCTTAAGACCGTGTGCTTGGTAAGTCAGACTCATTTCCAGTGAGTGTTGAACTCCACCATGTCTCCAACTCTGTTCATCACCTGTATGGATAACATCGGTGAATCAAATGGGGGGTGGTTTCTAGTGGTTGGTTTAAGATTGTATCTTCGCTTTTTGGCCCTGAAATGATTCTGTTGGCCTAATCGAGCTGGCAGCCAACCGTGAAGCAGCCTGGATGACGTCCCTGAGAGTTGTTATGAAGGTCCAGACTGAGTTGAGAATGAGTTTCTGCCTAAAGTGAAAGAGGTTCATGAATGGGGGTAGAACAAGGCAGAAGATTGACAGGAGGAATCTGGAAGCATCTGCAATGATGTGGACAATGTACCCATCAGTTCTGGTAATAAAAAAAGAGATGAGCTGAAGGGCAAAGCTGTCTATTTACCAGTCGATCTACTCCCAACCCTCACCTATTGACATGAGCTGTGGGTAGTGACCGGAAGAGTGAGATCGCCAATACTCCCGGATGAAAAGAGCTTCCTCTGAAGGGTGGCCGAGCTCACCCTTAGGGACAGGAGGAGGAGCTCAGTCATCCGGGAGAGCTTTGGACTACAGTCGCTGCTCTTCCGCATCGAAAGGAGCCAATTGAAGTGATTTGGGCATCTGGTCGGGATACTTTCCGGATGGCTCCCCGGGGAGGTGCTTAAGATATGTCCCGCTGGGAGGAAGCTCTGAGGCAGGCCAGGGATTTGCTGGAGATGCCACAGCATATCACAGTAACTATACCAAAGAGCTGAAGGAGATGTTTGAAGAGAGAGGTCTTGAGAACTCTGCTCAGGCTGCTGTCACGTGACCCGGTGCCAAATAAGTGGAAGAAAAAGGGATGGATGGATGGATGGATGAATGGAATCAAACCAAGGGTAAAGCACTATGACACTTTTTTGGCAAATAAATCATGCATTTGGCTTCTTTTATGGGAGTCG
Organism: Cololabis saira; assembly: GCF_033807715.1. Classification (NCBI taxonomy): domain Eukaryota; kingdom Metazoa; phylum Chordata; class Actinopteri; order Beloniformes; family Belonidae; genus Cololabis; species Cololabis saira. The sequence goes on from NC_084607.1 coordinate 8,431,810, forward strand.
TCATTGGTAAATCCAAGTTAAGCATAAAACCAACACACTGAAATTATAGCATAAGAAAGTTCTTTCAAAACGTGCTGCCAAAAAGCATATTTTTTATGATCCCAGAGGTGAATCATAAAGCGTTTTGTCATTGCCCAACCTTTAGAACAATCATTAAACGTCAGACAACTTTTCCAAAATATAATAAGTGCTGGTGACTAAATCTGTCCACCCTGCCAGTGAGGGCTTTTTCATCTGCGGATGGTCCACACCCCAGGACTGATGTCAGAGCGTCTGCTACTGGTGCAGCCATTAAATGGCAGTAACTGCATTAGTATACGTTTATAATCAAAGTAAAAGTACATTAGCACTGATTGCTGCTGCCTGTCAGTCTTGTAAAGGCTACTAGGCCATTTCCAACTCATTTATAGTTAATCATACGACAGTGAAAAACACAATTCACAAGCAGAACACCTTCCAGACAGTTGTCAGTCTTCACGGGAGAGGATGTCCTCAGCAGTTCACGCCGGAGTCCAACTGTGCGATGCATAAAGAGAGGTGAAGAAACTGCGAGCAGCATCTTTCACTCTACGGGCCTTCGTCAGTATATTAAATATTACAGCTCATAAAAGTACTAGTAGAAAAAAGCCTGAGCACACACACGCAGCAGGTGTAGCCGGAGAGGCACGGCCCGAACACCTTGCAGTCACTTCAAAACCATGAAGCCTTTATTCTTCAGCCAAAAGTGAGAACATCTGTCCAAAGCAGCGTAAGCAGACAGTGATGCCAAGAACACCAGCAGATCTACAACACAATGGCTGAAAAAGACAAAAACTGATAAGATGAAATAGCCGAGTTAAAGCCGAGACCTCAGTCTGACTAAAATGCTGTGATGCGCCCTTATGAAAGGTGTGCATAAAGAAATGCCTTAAAATCTCAATAAACCGAAGCAACATCGCAACGAAGAGTGGGCAGAAACCTCCATATTGATATGATAGATCAATAACATCATATAGATGACAATAAAGTCAAGTTTTGATGCCAAAAGTGGCTCTACAAGCTGCTGAATCATAGAGTCCATTCATCTACCCATCTATGATCCATACCCTCCTCCTCCTATACAGGTTCACGGGGCTTTATCTGCTTTATCTGCTTTATCTGGCATCTACTTCTTTTAATTTATTGTTTTCACTTGATTTTTTTTAAATATTCTGATGCAAAAGACTTTGGAAATCAAAAAAAGGATGTCATTTCTTTTTTGCATGACTTTAGTTTAATTTAGTGATCGCATTGGCAAGTTACTGCAGAGAAACTGCCAAATGTTTTCATATTCTGCTGCTTTTGATGTTGATGGACCGGTTACGACCTGACTTATGATGTCAGAATAGTTTGGTAGTCGTTTATTTCTTAATCATTGTTAACACGCAAAGACAAAGTCAATACATCTGTGCAACACTGCCTTGCACACTGCCATCCACACACACACACACACAGACACACACGTACACACACGTACACACAGACACACAGTAAGCCAATAATTGTAACCCTGAGTCAGAGGCATTCTGAATCTGACCTCTTGCCGACCCCCAGCAAATGCAATGCAAGTGTTCACCGGAGGCAAGAAAACATCGGACCAAACAACACATGCACACACGCGCACACACAAACACACACAAGCAGACGCGCGGCGCAGGCGTAGGTCAGTGGCTTTGGTCACGATTCACACCCTGCAGCCAGCCGGTCCACATGCCCAGTGTCCAACACACACACACACACACACGCACACGCACACGCACACGCACGCACGCACGCACGCACATGCACACGCACACGCACACACACACGCACACACATGCACACACGCACGCAGGCACGCACGCACGCACGCACGCACGCACGCACGCACGCACGCACATGCACACACACACATGCACACACATGCACACACATGCACACGCACAAACGCACGCACGCACGCACGCACGCACGCACACGTCTTCAGAGCACCGTCACACACAACTGAAGATGAAGAAATGGATGAATAAGTGAAAGAAGAGGACGCTGCAGCGACAGACGCTCAGAGAAAACACACACACACACGCGCGTGAGGAATTCACACGTTCATTAACACCCACCGAGAGCATCGTCACCTGCAGGAGCAGGTCGTGCTGGCGAGGTGCACGTTTCCCTCCGGGAGTGTTTACAGACCTGCAGTCAAAAATAAAGCGACACAATCTCACTTTGCAAAATTGTGAAAAAATGTTATTTTTATTTCATAAATTTCTCAGTGTGGCACATGAACAGAGACGGGATGTTCTGGAAAAGATTTGGCACAGAACCTTGAAGCAGAACAAAATCCTACATCGTTCAAACACGCAGACAGACGTGCGGCCCGTGTGACATGTTCCTCCAGCGTTCACGTTGCACGTCTGTGGTTATAACAGGTTAAAACACAGTCTTAAGAAACAATCACAAAAACAACCACAGTCAATATTGCAGAAGAAAAAAGCCGAAGCGGAACAAAGGAGCAGATGGAGCCCATGTTTAATTGAACAGAGGGAAGGAAATATCAGAGGCCTTGGTTTGTTGTGAGTTTGTTTTTCGTTTCCTGAGAGAGTCACAGTTGTGCAGGGGGCTAGCGGGAGCACGGGAGAGCGTTTGTGTGTGTGTGTTTGTGTGGACGAGAGTCGTAGCTTGACATCTAGCTGCAGGGGGGTGAGGGATGGCAGAAGGAGGAGGTGGGGGGGGGGGGTTAAACATAGGAAGCATGAGGTAGATAGAAAAGAGCGGAGGAGGAAACAGAAGGGGATGAGAGTCGTGGGAGGAAGAAAAAGGGGATCGGAGAACGCGTGCGCGTGCGTGTGCGTGTGTGTGTGTGTGTGTGTGTGTGTGTGTGTGTGTGTGTGTGTGACTCAGACCTCAGGGGCGGCGGGGGGGCATGACTGAGGGTTCAGCTACATTTTTGAGGGACCGGGTGAGAAAAGCAGGAGTAGTCAGCCGTGCTCCTGCTAAGCCTCCCCGGGGTGGGAGATGGAGAGGAGTCATCCCCCCCTCCGGCGCCGGGTGACATATAAGCACCACGGAGGCCCCTCCTCCTCCGTCTTCATCTCTGCCGCACGTATATATACACAAGCACGGATACTGCCCACTCACGTGTACGTAAATGCTGATACCTACGTCCGTGTGTGTACAGGACCATCTCGGAAAATTAGAATATTGTGATTTTCTGTAATGCAATTACAAAAACAAAAATGTCATACATTCTGGATTCATTACAAATCTACGGAGCCCCTCTGGTGACATTTGAAAAAAATAAAATAATGCGTGGCCGAGCATTAAAATCTCGTGGCCACGAGATAATCAATGCGTGGCCACGAGATATTAACTCGTGGCCACGAGTTAATATCTCATGGCCATGAGTTATTAATGCGTGGCCACGCATTATGTATCTCGTGCCCACGCATTATTTTACTCGTGGATGGCATTATAACCTACTGTCTGGACTTCGTGGATGCAACTTCCTTGGTGGGATGGTTATTCATCATTAATAACGGTAATTATAGTCTATTTATATTAAAGAGCAAGAGTATTGTCATGGCGAGTGTAGTAATAACATGTGACATTTGAAAAAGATAAAATAATGCGTGGCCACGCATTAATTATCTCGTGGCCACGAGTTATTAATGCGTGGCCACGCATTATTTTATTTTTTTCAAATGTCGCCAGAGGGGCTCCGTACAAATCAACTGAAATATTGCAAGCCTTTTATTATTTTAATATTGCTGATCATGGCTTACAGCTTAAGAAAACTCAAATATCCAAATATTCAAAAATTTAATATTCTGGGAATCTTAATCTTAAACTGTAAACCATAATCAGCAATATTAAAATAATAAAAGGCTTGCAATATTTCAGTTGATTTGTAATGAATCCAGAATGTATGACATTTTTGTTTTTTTAATTGCATTACAGAAAATAAAGAACTTTATCACAATATTCTAATTTTCTGAGACAGTCCTGTATGTGTGTGTGTGTGTGTGAGTGACATCCACAAGGACACACACTTTATGGATGGACAAGATACCTCTCAGTGTCATCTTTCATTCCTTCTGCTGTGCTTTTTCTCTCTCTATTCCTGCATGCCCTGTCCTCCCCTGTCAGTCTATTTCCTCTGAGCTGGGAGGGTGGGGGGGTATGGGGGAGGCCTGGGGCGGCAGGAGCTGTTGCGTGGTAAGCAGACTCCAGCGCCCACCGAACGAGGCTCGTGGCAGTTTGTGAGCGTCGGGGGTTAAGGATGCGTCTCTGCAAAGTTTGTGTCACCGAGACTACAAGCAAGAAACAAGAGCAGATGCGAAACAAGAGTACTAAAGTCCGGATGAGATGAATAAATCAGCACCAATGAGCAAGGCTGCATGCCTCAGCAGCTGACATGAGGGGGTGGAGACAAAAAAAAAAGGGTAAAGAAAAATCGATATCACCAAGTAAGAATTTATTTCATTCTGATGACTGTTTACAACAATTTTCTGCTTTCTTTTTTTTTTTTTTTTTGTACTCGTCTCAGTGAGAGGAGGCTGCAGCTCTGATTCGGAGCTCAGCTGGGGAGTCTTATCTGGGTCAGCACTGATTTCTGCTCCAGTTTCACCTTTTCTGAGACTAAACATCTCCCGACTGGCAGCGTTTGACGGCGATCGGGGGGTTTGACCTCGTGTCATCTGGGTCTCTGCCACCGTAACGGACAGATAAAGGTTAGACGGCTCCGTTATCAAACCAGCGGCCTGCAAACGGCACATACGACTGTCACTGTCTCCTCAACCCCCCGTCTACAAAGTTCAGACCTAATTTCACACTGCAAAGCCCCGTCCTGCCGAGCTCCTGACAAATATGAAACACGGCTAAACATGGAGTCAGTGTACCCTAAAACAGTAGGGATAGATAGCGGCGAGTGTGTAAATGTGGCCGTGCGTCTGTCCTCCGAGAGAAGCCCAGCTGCTGGGTCAGCAGATCTGTTAATAGTCAGGGCTGGTCCAGAACATTTCAGAACAAGTCCCACGGTCGGCACACGTCACAGCACCGGAGCAGAGCACAGATCGCCACAGCTGCCGGGCATGAAGGCGCTCCAGGTTGTTTTTGTGAAGCACATCCGTGTTTGAAACTGCAATATGGCTGCTGTCACGTGAAAGCCTTACACCAAATGTCACATTTGTAGGATCTAGGGCAGGGGTCGGCAACCCAAAATGTTGAAAGAGCCGTATTGGACCAAAAACACAAAAAACACATATGTCTGGAGCCGCAAAAAATGAAAAGTCTTGTACAAGCCTTAGAATGAAGGTAACACATGCTGCATGTATCTATATTAGTTATAACTGGGGAAAGATTTTTTTTTTCATTATGCACTTCGAGAAAAAAGTCGAAATGTCGTGAAAAAAATCGAAATTTCGAGGAAAAAAGTGGAAATTAAAAAGATTAAAAAAGGAAAAAAGAAAAAAAAAGGAAAAGAAAAAAAAAGAAAAAAAGGAAAAATCTCAAGAAAAAAGTTGAAATGTCGAGAAAAAAGTAAAAACGTCAAGTTAGTACAATATTGAGAAAAAAGTCGAAATGTTGAGAAAAAAGTCGAAATGTCGAGAAAAAAAATCAAAATGTTGAGAAAAAAGTCGAAATGTCGAGAAAAAAGTCAAAATTTCATGAAAAACGTCAAAATTTCGAGAAAAAAGTCGAAATGTCGAGATTAATGTTGAAGTACAATCTCGAGAAAAAAGTTGAAATGTCGAGAAAAAAGTCGAAATGTTGATAAAAAAGTCGAAATGTCGAGAAAAAAGTCAAAATTTCGAGAAAAAAAGTTGAAATGTCAATATTAAAAAGGAAAGGAAAAAGGAAGAAAAAAGAAGAAAAAAGAAGAAAAAAAATAAAAAAGAAAAAGGTCAAACATTTTTTTAAAAGCTCCAGGACCCACTAGGGCGGCGCTAAAGAGCCGTGGGTTGCCGACCCCTGATCTAGGGGGTGGGGGGGTGACTTCTTTTAAACTTATCACACTCTGTGTTTGTTGTTCTTATTGTTTTTTTGTTTCGGCAGCGAAACGGGCTGCAGAATCTCACCAGAAGTTGAAAAGACTGGAGATATGAGCTTTTCACATGGCAACAGTAATACTCCTCTTCATAAAGCATTCATGAGAGGCTCCGAGCTTCACTTCCCCTATTAAGCAGTATTTTACAATTATACGGGCTGTGATCGTGTCCCATTTTACTATTTCAGGGACTGTGGATATTTTTTCTTGGTTTTCTTCTGAGCTGCAGCTGCCGTCCGCCCTCTGACCCCCAGCCGAGCGACACAGCGGAGATCCTCATCTGGGATGAAGCGCCACTTATCACTCCTGCCTCGTGCCCCACACATGCCAACATCCTTCCCTGACACCCAGCTACCCGAGCAATCAGATTGTACGTCCTGTAACTCGAGGCAATGGTTTCCAAAGCAACAAGGAATTAAGCCGTGCGCCAATGTCACGGCCGTTCTCAAATTAAGGACACCTTCAGAGGCTATAAAGGACGCACCGGTGAAGCGAGGCGTTGCAGCAGCAGCGGCAGCGGCGAAGGCGGCTGCATTAAACTCCACTGCACCGAGCTGCATGTCGTTGTAGAAAGCAGCTCCTGAATCAATAAATCACTCAGTCATTAAGCATGTGTGTGCGTGCTCTTAAATATACACAACCTTGAGTGTGGTCAGCTTTAATAAGCGGCTTCAGGGCAGCAGAAAAAACATGTCTGTGCACATGTGACCGAAACAAGACTTCTTTATTTTCTCATGATGTGACCAAACAGAACAACCGGGGCACGAGGGGAAAAAAGGAGAAACTCAGCGTTGGACCAGCGGGAGGGTTGATAGGACCCCTGACTGCCAAGCGTCCCACAGCTGAAGCATGAAGGAGCACAATGAGACAGGCGTGCTGCTGCCGGCGGGCGGGGAGCGGGGCGTGGAGGACTCGGTGACACAGTGGCACACAAAAAAACTGCTGCACTTAACAGAATCACAGCAGCCCTCGTGTAAGGAGAGCTGCTGGGTTTGGCTCTCGTGCACTACCCCGATGGCCACGCGGAACATAAGAGCACCAACGATTAAAGTTGCTTTCGTCAACGGAAGTTATGACTAAATATTAGCGATGGGCGGTATGGACAAAAAAATGTATCACGATAATTTCTGGCATTTATCCCGATAACGATAAAAATGACGATAAAAAAAATTTAAAAATAAATCTATCTCACTCTCAGATCCGCCATGTTTGTTACACAAATACGTCATCAATGGGAATTTTTCTTTCTTTCTTTCTTTCTTTCTTTCTTTCTTTCTTTCTTTCTTTCTTTCTTTCTTTCTTTCTTTCTTTCTTTCTTTCTTTCTTTCTTTCTTTCTTTCTTTCAAGCTCATTTCTTTCTTTCTTTCTTTCTTTCTTTCTTTCTTTCTTTCTTTCTTTCTTTCTTTCTTTCTTTCTTTCTTTCTTTCTTTCTTTCTTTCTTTCTTTCTTTCTTTCTTTCTTTCTTTCTTTCATTCTGGCTCATTTCATTCTTTCTTTCTTTCTTTCTTTCTTTCTTTCTTTCTTTCTTTCTTTCTTTCTTTCTTTCTTTCTTTCTTTCTTTCAGGCTCATTTCCTTCCTTCCTTCCTTCCTTCCTTCCTTCCTTCCTTCCTTCCTTCCTTCCTTCCTTCCTTCCTTCCTTCCTTCCTTCCTTCCTTCGTTTTGCGTCGATTTAACGCAGAACCGTAAATCAGCTTTACACAAAAACGTCATCAACGGGAATTTATCTTTTTTACCGCGAGATGACAAATTCTTATCGTGGGGAATTTTTTTGACGGTATATCGTGAACGGTAAAATATCGCCCATCCCTACTGTTATAAATTCCCTTATAAGTAAGCTGATACCAGAATATAAGCTGTTAATTTGTTAAATATAAAGCTGTTAATTTGCTAAATATAATTTATATTAATGTTTGATTTAAACAGGTTAATATTATATTCAGGTATGTTTAGTTCAGTCTGTTTTGAGTCAGGCGATTATCGGGCAGCTAAGTTTAGGTTTGGGGTCCTCGGAACCTCGCGTGTGTGTGCTCAGAGTAAAATGTGTGTAACTCCCGACCGGCTGCAGAAAAGTTCAGATAAAGAAAAGTCAAACGGAAAAACGGTGTCTTTATTCCTTAACCGGAGTACGTCCACGGGTGAAGGGTCCCAGTACATCATTTCAACATATAGTTCTTCAATATTGGTCCTTCGAGCCGGATTTCTTCACTCGCGGCGGAGAAATGGACACACCGATTACAACCACGGCGGGCAGCGGCGCGCTGGGAGCCAGAAGCCGACAGTTTCCAGCTCGCCTCGAAAGCTACCAGGTTAGCCTGCCACGGTCCCTCATTCCTCACGGTGCCCGCGCCGAAGATGAAAGAGAACGCGTCGGCGCTCAGCAGCTGCAGTCACTCAGCCTCCAGACGAGTCTGTGAGGACCGCGGACCAGCCGCACGGAGCGCACGCGGCCCCTGAACGTCTCTTAAGCCCGCGAACAGCCCACGAGGGGAGCGAGTGGAACATGGCGATGCATATCAGAGACTTGTCCAGCCAGCTAACAGGCCATATGAGCCGGCCATCGGTGACGCCCGCGGAGCGGAGCTATCAGAGCAGCCATGGTTCTCCTGTCCTACAGCCACCAGCTCATCTCGACCAGAGCATCCCGTCATATCAGTCACCCTGGTTAAGTGATGTAGTGGTTCACAGCACCCCTCAGCCACAGCCATCCAGCCTGCAGCTTGGACCAGCTAGACTGCTTCAACACGAGCCACACCTGTCTACGCTGCCACATACCACCTCTGCAGCATTAAAGCTTCAAGCAGCAACGACTCCTATGCTGGGTAGTAGACAGGATAACTACATACTGACGCAGTCTCTGCCATCAGCTGTGTCATCTGCATGGGCACCACGCCCCTCCACGATGCTGAACGTATCCATGCTGCAGCCTACTACTCAAGTATCACAAGCAGTGAGTTATTCAAGTGCACAGATAGCAGCTACATCTGGCTACCAGCTTAATCAGCCCCCTACACAGACTGTTAATAATGTACAAGACAGAGTGCCACCAGCTGCACAGCTGCAATACCTGCCCCTGCAGACAACACCAGTAAATCCAGCATCAGTGCAGCAACACATCCCATTCATGTCTGCAGCCCCGGTGCAGCAACGCACTCCGCTTATGGCTGCACAGCCAGCGTATCAATCCCCCCAGATGGCAACCGCTGCATATTCTGCCATCCAGCCAGTATACCAGCTACCACCGCCAGCGCAGAACCAACAGCTGCAACTCTACCAGCCGCTGCCTCCACCTTCAACCCAGCCAGCCTATCAACTGGTGTCTCCCCCTGCTGGTTCCCCCATGCAACAGCACGTGTCGGTTCTACAGGCTCAGTACAGCCCCCAGTCTCAGTATACGCCACTGCAGGTACCGTACACCGTCCAGTCGCCCAGACAGCCTGTTCCAGTACCTGAACTGCCTAAGCTGGTGCATGACAGTGAGAGAGAGTTTGCTGACTTAAAAATGGCGCTGGATCACCTGCTCAATCCGCACACTGAACTTTCTGAACATTACAAATACCGTGTGCTTATGGAACGCTTGGTCCTGGACGAAGCCAGGCTAATAGCTCAGTCATGCAGACACTATTTACAACCCTACAGCGCCGCCATGCAGGCTTTGCAGAGACAGTATGGGCAGCCACATCAGTTGGCACAAAGTGAGATTGCAGCCATCTTGAACTCTCCTGATCTCAAATCTGGGGATCCAAAGGCCTTCCAGAGCTTCGCCCTCAACGTTGATCTGCTAGTGGGGATGCTAACTTCATTGGAAGGGCAAAATGGGATGGAAGTGATGTCTACTGGTCATGTCGACCGGCTACTAAGCAAACTCCCCAGACACATGAGAGACAATTTCGTGGAGCATCTGCAGATCCAAGGGCGCCTCAGCACCAGCAGCCTGAACCCATACAACCTCAGAGACCTCGCAGAGTGGCTAAAGGTGAAGGCAGAAGCTCAGAGACTGTCCGCAAAGATGGCACAGCGCCACCGAGCTGAAGGAGCGCAGCCTGCCAAGAGAGACAGATCTGTCCCTACTCCCCGGGCTCGGACTCAGCCTGTCTCTGTGTATCACGGTTCAGACCAGCCCAGATCAGCTGATATGTCTCGGCCAGCAGCAAAACAACAGACATTTAAAAGGATGTGTCTCTTCTGCAAGAGTACAGAGCACTACCTGTCACAGTGTCCAGATATTATTAAACGCTCAAAACAGGAAATCGAGAAGTGGATAGCAGAGGGCAAGCGCTGTCGCAGCTGTGGACGTACTAACCACGACCAAGAGAGCTGCACTTTAAAGAAACCATGCGGTGAGTGTCAGGAGATCCACCTGAGAGTGCTGCATGATGTCACCAGGCCGGGCCCCCATGTCTACCTCATCACACCAAAAGACTGCACCTCAGCTCCCCACTCGATGCAAGGAGGAAAAGTATACCTCAAGGTGGTGCCAATCATCATCAGTCATGGGACCAAATCACTGCAGACTTATGCAATCCTCGACGACGGGGCTGAACGCACCATAATACTTCCAGCTGCAGTTCGAGACCTGGGGCTCAGAGGCAGAGCGGAGTCCCTCACCCTGCGGACTGTTCGTCAGGATGTTGTTCACCTCACTGGAGCATCAGTTGACTTTCAGGTGGCCTCCCCAGCATCACCATCAGAACAGCATTTGGTCGAGAGGGCCTACACCGCAGGTCGGCTCAGCCTGACAGAACAATCCTATCCAGTAGCAGCGCTCCAGAGACGGTACCGCCACCTGCGAGGGTTACAACTGCAGAGCTTCAACAAGGTACAACCACTGCTGCTCATCGGTGCAGATTACACTCACCTGATTACTGCCACAGAACCCGTGAGGTTCGGCCCAAGGGGAGGACCCGTAGCCATCCGCACAGCACTCGGTTGGACGCTGCAGGGTCCAGATGGTTCACAGCCCCCCGCTGCATCATGCTACTACACCGCCTTCAAGCCAGCACCAGATGACATCTACCAACACGTCGAACGGCTCTGGCAGCTTGATGTGCTCCCATTCCGCAGTGAGCGGTTAGCAGTGCGGTCTCGCCTGGACCAGGAAGCGGTTGGTGTCCTGGAAGCACGCACTACGAGAGTGAAGGTTGGTGACACGCTTCGCTACGCTACACCTCTGCTCCGGGTAAAGGGTGCACCACCACTAAAGGCAGATGTTGAAGCAGTGATGCCAAAGCTACGCAGTACAGAGAGACGACTACTTAAAGACCCTGTCAAAGCTAAGATGTATGAAGCAGAGATCCAGAAGCTCATAGATGGTGGGTGTGTCACAAAGCTCCAAGAGGGAGAAGGAAACAGCTGCAGCGAGTCCTGGTTCATCCCTCATCACCTGGTCCATCACAATGGTAAACATCGCCTGGTCTTTGACTGTTCCTTTAACCATGGTGGTCTCTCCCTTAATGAGCAGCTCCTCCCAGGTCCAACCCTCGGACCATCTCTCATCGGGGTCCTCCTGCGGTTCCGCCAGCACGCTGTCGCCATCAGTGGAGACATCCGAGACATGTTCCACCAGGTTCGGCTTCTACCGGAGGACCAGCCGCTGCTGAGGTTTGTTTGGAGAAACCTGCAGAGGGAGAAGGAGCCTGATGTCTACCAATGGCAAGTCCTGCCATTTGGTACCACGAGCAGCCCGTGTTGCGCAACATTTGCTCTGCAAAAGCACGTCAAAGAAAGTGCTGCAGGAAATGAAGACATCCTGCAGTCTGTCGAACAGGCTTTCTACGTGGACAATTATCTTCAGAGCCTGTCAACGACTGGGTCAGCCAAGCTTCTGGTGGACAAGATGCGACGGTGTCTGGCTTCGGGAGGATTCGAGATTCGACAGTGGGCAAGTAACTTTTCATGTGTCATCTCCCATTTGCCTTCCAGTGCCAGATCTGAGAGCACGGAGCTGTGGCTGGCTGAGAAGAGTAACGATCTACAGGAGCCAGCTCTTGGTCTGCGGTGGTCCTGTCCATCTGATCGCCTCGGTTACAAGCCGAAACCTCCAGAGGGTGAGACCCCCACTATGCGTTACATATATAAAGTGCTCGCCCGCCAGTATGATCCGCTCGGGATCATTATCCCGTACACGACACGGGCCAAGATCCTCGTCCAGAGACTGTGGGCGAAGAAGAGGAGCTGGGATGACCCGAACCTCCCACCTGAGATCCTCCAGGCCTGGTCCAGCTGGGAGAGAGAACTCCCCGAGCTGGCCAACATCTCCATCCCTCGAACATATGCACCACTGGAGCTCGCTACTGACACCACTGAGTATACTCTCCATGTTTTCTGTGACTCATCTGAGCAGGCATACGGTTCAGTGGCGTACCTCACCACAAGAAGTGATGGCACCGTTCACGTCTCATTCGTTATGGCGAGGTCGAGGGTGGCCCCAAAGCGCCAGCAGTCGATGCCACGATTGGAGCTCTGTGCAGCGCTGACAGGAGCCCAGCTGTCCTCCCTCATCCACAAAGAACTCACCCTGTGTGTTGCCCAGACCTTCTTATGGACTGATTCCACAACAGTTCTCACCTGGCTAACATCTCAGTCGTGCAGGTTCAAGGTCTTCGTTGGGACCCGGGTTTCAGAGATCCAGGAATTGACGGCCTCACACACCTGGAGGTATGTGGATACAGCTAATAATCCAGCTGATGATCTCACACGTGGCAAGACGTTAGCTGAGCTGGCAGCACCAAATCGTTGGATCCAGGGACCAGCATTCCTTCGCCATCCACCAGATGAGTGGCCATCATATCCTAACACCACAGAGCCAGAGGACAGCAGTGAGGTAAAACAAAGTGTTTTTTGTGCTCTCACACAGACAAACTCACCACTCAATATCCCAGACATCTCCCAATTCAGCAGCTGGAGAGAGCTGGTTAAGGCTACTCAGCAGTCTCTTCACGGGGCGGCGGCTGACCCTGCATCGCCTCTGTGTGACCTTCGAGATGCAGAAGTCCACCTGCTGAAGACCAGCCAAGCGGACTGCTTCCCCGACGACATCAAATGCCTCAGAGCCGGCAGGCCCGTGCCCCGCAGCAGCAGGCTGAGTACGCTCGCTCCAGAGTTAGACCCCACAACAGGTCTTATACGGGTTGGGGGACGCCTGCGTCGTTTAGGCAGCTGCAGCCCCACCGACATTCACCCAATACTGCTGGATCCACATCAGGCAGTTACCAGCCTCCTCATAAAAGAGATGGATGCTCAACTGCACCACCCGGGGCCTGACAGGGTGTTTGCGGAGATGAGGCGCTACTACTGGATTCTGCGGGGAAGGCAGGCTATTAAAAAGTATCAGAGAGCCTGCGCTGGTTGCATGAAGTGGAGAGGGAAGCCAGTGGTGCCAAGAATGGCAGACCTGCCCTCTGCGCGTCTGCGGCTACTCAAGCCTCCGTTCTTCTCAACAGGCGTGGACTGCTTCGGGCCGTACATGGTTAAGGCTGGGAGGCGAAGTGAAAAGCGCTGGGGAATTATTTTCAAATGCCTCACGACGAGATGTATACATCTGGATCTGCTCACCAGCCTCGACTCAGATGCCTTCCTCCTAGCACTGAGACGGTTCAACGCACGGAGAGGCACCCCCTTTGAGATCCTCTCTGACCAGGGGACTAACTTCCGAGGCGCGGATAAGGAGCTGAAAGAGGCCTTCGCAGCGATGGAGTCACAGCTGCAGGAGAGGCTTGCAGAAAAACAGATTAAGTTCTGTTTTAACCCACCAGCATCTCCCCACTTCGGCGGTGCCTGGGAGCGTGAGATTCAATCAGTTAAGAAATCCCTGCAGGTGGTCATAGGCGCACAAGTGCTCCAAGAAGAAGTTCTGCTCACGCTCCTCATCGAGGTGGAAGGCATCCTCAATGCCAAGCCGTTAGGATACGTATCCTCAGATGTGGCCGATCCAGACCCGGTGACGCCAAGCATGTTGTTGATGGGGCGGCAGGATGCCTCTCTCCCACAAGTCACCTATGCTCCTGACACCCTCACCAGAAGACGCTGGCGTCATTGCCAGATGATGGCGGACCACTTCTGGACACAGTTCATCAGGAACTACTTACCTACTCTCCAAACACGCCAGAAGTGGCGCCAACACGCAGATCATCTCCTGCTGGACACCTTTGTGATGATTGTCGATCCTCAGCTTCCACGTGCTCACTGGCCGATGGGGAAGGTGGTCAAGCTGAATGCAAGTGATGATGGATGCATCAGGACGGCTGAAGTCAGAGTGGGCGAGAAGACTTACCTGAGACCGGATCTCGGCTGGTCCAGATGTCAGCTCTTCCTGAAGATAATCCTACTTAAAGGACTTTTGGGGAGGGAATTTATGTTTGTTTCAAAATAGCCATGCTATTTAGGGGGCGGCTGTTATAAATTCCCTTATAAGTAAGCTGATACCAGAATATAAGCTGTTAATTTGTTAAATATAAAGCTGTTAATTTGCTAAATATAATTTATATTAATGTTTGATTTAAACAGGTTAATATTATATTCAGGTATGTTTAGTTCAGTCTGTTTTGAGTCAGGCGATTATCGGGCAGCTAAGTTTAGGTTTGGGGTCCTCGGAACCTCGCGTGTGTGTGCTCAGAGTAAAATGTGTGTAACTCCCGACCGGCTGCAGAAAAGTTCAGATAAAGAAAAGTCAAACGGAAAAACGGTGTCTTTATTCCTTAACCGGAGTACGTCCACGGGTGAAGGGTCCCAGTACATCATTTCAACATATAGTTCTTCAATACCTACTAAATATCGTCGTCAACGAACCCCTTTATCACCTGAAGAAAACGAGACGAGACGCAACGGAAATAATGGTCATGTGACGATAACGATAATTAAATATATAATGCAATATCGTAGAGGAATAAAAACAAGACTAAAATGTAGATTACAAAATAAAAACTCTGCTAAAATGTGTCTTCATTTTCGTTGACCAAAACGAGACGAATTGTTCTACCAAAGATCCTTAATGTCCATGTTTTCAGTAGTTTCTCTGGTTTAGTTCTGCTGGGTGACCTTAGTCCTCAATCCCAGTCGCTGCAGCGGGGAATCAGATCCAGAAGATGCAGCTGCAGAGTTAGAGGCTGATGCCGTTAACGCAGAGCTCTAGGTTCACGTCAATTAAAAACAAAGTTACATAGAGAAAGGGGCCGATGGCCGGCCACGTGGGGATCTGCTCTGGGGCTGGAGAAGAAGAAGATCCATCTTAGGATACACTTTCCTGCATAGACGTGGAAAAGAAAACCCAATGTGTCGTCGAAAAAGAAAAAGATAGGGAGAAATGCGGAAAAATAAATATGTTGTAAACTCAAATTAGAGTCTTCTCTATCTGGAATGAATGTATTCTTGAGTCTATAAGGTAACAATAATATAATAATAAGATAACCTTGTTTAAATTGTAAAATGGCTTTGGCTAAATACAATCTTTGACTAAAACTAGACTAAAATGGTCCTGGAGTAAAATGCTCAGACTTTAAGTCGACTGAAACTTGACACGACTAAAAGGAGAATGAACGTGGCTAAAACTAATAAAAACTAAAATGATAGCTTGACCCAAATACTAGACTAAAACTAAAATTGAAACAGGCTGCCAAAAACAACACTACCAACGGCACATAAATTACAAGCGGTTTGATGCATTCGGCCTCTGCGATGTGCAGAAAATTAGCGCTGGTGTCTTCACCCGTACATCGTTGACACCACGCGTATCAATAATGCATTAAGCCCTGCTATCGCTTCACAGCTATTTTTAAATGGGGGTGTGACGGAAACGAAATTATGCAGCGTGGAACTCACAGAGGGCTTGTAGTGCTGAGGTTTACATGTGTGCGGTGCGGCCCTCGGGGGGCCAGCACGAGTACGGCCACGATGGCAACGGTGCAGGTCACAGCGAGCGTGGAGTCTGAGATTACACAAGTCCCACCGACCGTAGGCGCGCAGGCCCAAATCGTTTCATGTGCATCGTTATGAGTAAAAGTCACATCGCCGTCAAGGCGATTAACCTCGAATAGAGCTGCTGAAAAAGCGCATTAAAAATCCCTTAAGCTTCACCAACAGGTGCTGTTCCCTCACAGCGCCGAGTCAGGGCAAAACAATAAAAATAAATGGTCCAATCCAAAACCTCGATTAGCTGGCTGAAGGTGAGGTGTAGACAAAAGCTGCCTGTAGATGAGACCCCTCCACCCTCCGCTCGTCATGGGCGGAGGCCAAACGGGGGCGCAGGATGTTTTTGTTAAAGGCAGAGGTTGCCGTGATTGAGCAGAGCCAACATGCAGAGCAAGAGAGCAGGGAAATACTTAAACAGGGAAGAAAAAAAGAAAGAAAAAAATCCGGTTAGGACTTAAAGTGTCAGTGAGAGGATCATGAGAGTAGCCTGAGCTGAAGGAGACAGGCAGAGCTGCTTTAAACTGGGAATTTAAAACCAGGGGTCTGAAACCCTCCTCATAATCTTCCTCACACAAGCGACCGAGCAGAAGCCCACCTGAACACACACACACACACACACACACTCGCATTTGTCCCTTTATGGGGCCACAAGTTTTACACCCAATAGTGGGGCCCACCCTTTCCAATGGTCCCAGACCCACACACACAAACACACACACACACACACACACACACACACACACACACACACACACACACACACACACACACACACACACACACACACACACACACACGCACACACACGCACACACACAGACAGTAGGTATTACATCATCAATGCTGCATTGTCCTTAGCAACAAACCTTATAAAATGCCTTATAAAACAGCACAACAAACGTCTTTTATCCAGAGCTGCACGTGTAATAGACCCTGCAAGCTGATGCACGCAAAGTTTGGTGATTTTTATTTCCACTTCCTCCCTACATGGGTGAATGAGTGGGTCCCTTCCTGCACAGCAAACACAGCATTTCCATTAGACTGTTGGGAGTGCGTTCGTGTGTTTCTCGGTGACTCAGACACCTCGGCCGCTACGCTCCCTCACACCAAACCTCAATAACATGGCCTCTGGTTTGTGCCACTTCACAGGCGCCATAGGGGCTACACAAGCGCTTCGCTAAGTGATGAGCTACAGGAGGCGATAGGCAGGGCAGGTGCTTTCGGAGGAATTAAGGGGGTAAACAGCTTTTGTAACAGTCCTTTACTTTCAGCCGGGGCTGACACACAACCACACATACACACCTTAAAACCAAAAGGTAACTAAATGATCATTTCCATTATTTGGACACACAGAGGAGGATGAATATGTAAATAACTTGTCAGGAGAAAACGGATCCCTGTGCTGGGAGAGGAACATGTCAATGGCTAATGCGGTGTAATAGTGTTAATCACAAGGGGATGGTGTTTAGCGGGGGTGTGGGGTCTATGCAAATTGACTGCATGGGGGGGATACTGGCATGTAAATGGCATGATTCATTGGCTGAAAGTCAGTCACGCAAGAGAGATGGCTGCTGGTGTAAAAATAAGTGTAATGGAGAACATTATGGGGGCAAATCACCTGGCGAAGAAAGAGGAAAAGACGGATGAGGTTCCATACTGCCATCTGTTTAGCATTCAAAACCCAAATCAAAATGCTGTGATAAGGGCTGTCGCAGCAGCAACAGTTGCCAGGGAAACCTGACGGCAGGATGCTGAGGGTTGAGGGGAGAAGGGTGGAGGAGGGGCGCTGTTTATGTGAGGACACAGTCACAATGCTCAGGTTGATTGGGTGCCACTGAAGGAACACTGGCCGACTGAGATACCACACCTCAGAGGAACGCTACCGACACGGGGCGAAGGGGCGCCTCGTCAGGCGCTGATGGCCATGCCGCATGGCGCATTTAGTCTGAGTGGAGCACAATCACACCCCGAGCACTGCGATGGCGATGACATTCACAGAAGTATACGCTGACAGCGAGTGAGCTCCTGCAGCGCGGCAGGGCCTTTCCTGTCCCCCTGTGCAGAAACAAGACCCGGTGCTGACCATTTCACATTCGCTACGACTCACCTCGAGAGGAGCCAAAGGGATAAAAACAGTGATACCAGGACTAAAACCGGTCATGACATTAATGAAATCAAATCAAATAAAAGCCACCAAATTTCACAGACTTCAACTCTCATTTTATGTGCCAGGTTTTTTTAATTTTCAAAGTGACCTTTGCTAACAGAACAGCTCTCATAATTATAACCAGTGTCTTTAGCTAATTATAATAACAATAACAATATTACAATAAAGATAACACGTGATTTAAAAAAACAAAAAAAATAATCAAACTAGATAAAAACCAAAAATGAAAAACACTCATCATAATAGTTTGTCTTTTTTTAAAAGAGATCTATAAGGTTCTATATTTTTTCATTTAAATGTCCTTTTTCTTTAGAAAAAAACTCACCCACCTCCGTTTACTCTATTGTGTCACCATCTTCTTCCGGGGACGAGCACTGCATAGCTTTAAAAACGTTCTGCAATGCCGGTTGTCCACTTAGCTCAATGCCGCCATCAAATCCACTCACACATGATAACACCGACACACGGCTGTGAAATAATCCTCTGCAAAGGTGCAGTCTTCCACAGAAGTTCATGTCCTGTAATTAATGCCTGATAACACGAGGGTCCCTGACTGCTCGAGACCTCAGAGGAGTCAGTGAGAAATGGACTTGACAAAGCCATTTTGAGGGTCATGTGTCGTCCGTGTCCCCCCCCCCCGATGCACGTAGAGGTTGCTTTGTGGCTCTTCGCGTCCATCCTACTGCAGTTCATTCCTACAACAGGTTCAGTCATAACTTCATCGTCATAAACAAATTAAAACAGTAACTTGTCTGGTACCTGTAGGCACTAGTAGTAGCAATAATAGTCACATGAGTAAAAATAATGTATTATATCATAATCAAGATCTTAAATCATATGTTGGAGATTAATTTTTTCAGGAAATTTGGATGTACATGCTTGAATTGGCATGTGCAGCGGTTTAGTGAATGTACAGTAAATCATTACGACATATTGTCAATCATTCAATCATTAAATGACAATCATGACAAATAAAGTCAAGTTTATTTTCATTAATCACATTATGATCTTTATTATTAATACTACAGTGCCACTGCATACCATTAGACAAAAAGCAATAGTCATGTTTTTTGTATTTTTGCAGCAGAGTTTAAAGAGCTTCTCCCTCAAATGACCCTGTTTGTGTGACTGAGAGGGAAAACAACTTTTGTTGCTGCAAAAATGTCAAGACCAAAATAAATGTACTCAAACACTTCACCAGGCTCGTGTTTTGGCTCCACGGATGCCAACTCTCCGTCATGTGTCCTCATGAAGAGCAGTCAGGGGGGCTGTTTCGCTCCAAATTGAGAAAACTCAACAAGAAGGGGCCACCGAAACAGCTGCGCAGGATTTTTTTTTTTTTTTTTTTTTTTTTTTTTTTTAATATGTATATATTTTTCAGACATTGTAGTTTTTCAGTCAGAAGCTCAATAAAGATTCTTTATAATTTATTTCTTTGAATGAAAATATATTTACGGTATATATAATATGTATGTCCAGTCCTCTTTATATCTCTCCTTGTCTTAAATCCCTCAGGATTTTCTTCACCCATGACGGCTCACTCTGCTGCTTTTCTCCTTCGAAGAAGACAGTAGCCAGTAAAGGGTGAACGAGAGGAAAAGTGAGGGGAAAACCACTCCCAAAGAAACACTTTTCTTGCTATGATGTTCTGGACAGCATCACCACTCTGTTCTAATGTTACCACCTGTGTGTTTCAGTGCTTCCTGGAAACCTGGACCCCCACTGCTAACAAATGATCATTGTTTGTTATTCACTGTCCCTGCCAAACGCTAATCTAACATGATGTTCAGTGGCGGATATTGTGTGTCCCTCCAAATACTGTATATATACTGAATGCATCAAGAAATATAAGAAGCAATCTGTATACAACCTAGAGGGGGGCTCATTGCACATATGTATTGTTCACAACTGTCCACTACGTGAAAAAGATTGGCTTGATCTTAGGCTTCGGTAAAATCCATAGCCTTTTGCACATAATGGGTGATTCTGATGTTTGTGGTTTAGACCATGTGCAAATGCTATTGGTGGGACTAGTGTACTGTCTTCCTGTCTGCTTCTCCATGTCAACAGATTCACGCCACGACATGGTGGCTACATTCAGTCTCTTCACAGGTGCTTTTAATATCAGTGTCTCTATCCAGAATCCCCCTTCTTCTTACCTTATACTTTCTCATACCTTCACTTCACTACTCAGATTTGAGTCTCTTGCACATTTTCCTTTGAGCCACCCTTAAAAAGTAAAGGCTCATTCTGGCCCTTTCCCTTTAGGCCTTTCAGAGAACTGTGTAGGCCCAACTGGGGAAGGGGTACGGGTGAAGGCAGGGTGCACCCTGTGGGTAACCCCCCACTCGTGGTGGTTGGAATCTGGGAGCAGGATATGGTCTGTGATTGAGAGCACAATGAGGGGTTGTTGTTGTTATTAAGGCCCATACATGTGCCCGTGCCCAGGCCCAGGCCCATCATGTTGTTGTTAAAGTGATGGGTTTTGTAGTAGTGGTTGAGGTGGTCCGATCGAGCCAGGTTAGGTAAGTTGACTATTTCGGGGTGGTGCAGCCTCAGGCTCTGGCCCCCTCCAAGTCCACTGCTTCCACTCTGCGACATGGTAGAGCCGCCAGAGATGCCACTGCCTCGGCTACTGGCCCCGGGGCCCAGCTCATCCTCCACATTAATGATTTCGATGGCGCGAGCAGGGCCGTGATGTTTATGCAGCTGGTGCTGCTTCCTCAGCTTGTAGAACACCACAAGCATCACCGCTGCCATGAAGGTAATGGCTACGAAGCAGCCGATGATGATCTTGGTGGTCTTCATCACATCGTCCAGGCCCGAGAAGCCCGGTTCAGTGATCGGCACAGTAAAGGTGGGTCGAGTTGCATGAGGCGAGGACGAGGGCCAGCCAGGAGGCAGGGAGGGATCTGTGGTTGAAATTCCATCAGGCCAAAGGTCCGAAGGAGTGGGACCAGGGTGAACCCGGATAAAAGTCTCATTGAAGGCAACCAAAGCGTACTCATTCCCTCTTCCAGCCTCGACTGTTTCCACGGTTACTGTTGTAAAGTAGGTGTAATTGACGCTTACATCAGCAGCGGTAACATTGAGGACAGCGGTAGCCGTGGTGTTACCAGCAGCGTTGGTTACCATGCAGGTGTACTGGCCGGTGTCTCGTAGGGTGACATTTGTGAAGTTGAGTGTGCCGTCATGCAAAACGGATATCCGGACCCGGTAGGAACCATGGGTCATTAGCGTGCCATTGGGGGTAATCCAGTTGACAGACGTTGTAGATGTGCTTGTGCGACACTTGAGCTCCGCAGCCATACCCTCAGTGACGTTGAGGTCAGTAGGGGGTTCCACGATGACAGGCGCGAAGCAAGTAAAGTGGCTCTGGTCAAGCTCTCCAATGTACTTGCCTTTCAAGAATGGGGGAGCGTGGCAGCGGGCACAGCAGGTGGTGTTGCTGGGTACTGTCTCCTTCAACCACCAGCTAAGCCAAAGCACATCACAGTTGCAGACCCAGGGGTTGTGGTTGAGATGTACCCTCTCCAACTTGTGAAGGGGTGTGAAGAGATCATGGGGCAGAGAGTGAAGGGAATTATGGGACAGGTTGAGCTCCTCCAGGTTTTTCAGGTCATCAAATGCATTGCGTTCAATGACAGACACCTGCGAGTGCATTAACCACAACTTGCGAAGATACTCCAGGCCCTGGAAAGAACCAGGACGGATGATCTCCAATCGATTTCCTGATAGTTCCAGCTCTTCCAAACGTACAAGGGCTGTAAGTTTGGGAATGTCCTTCAGTCCACACATGCCCAAGTTCAAGTACCGTAGATTGACGAGGCCCACAAAGGCTGCATCAGAGATGAAATCCAACTTCTTGAGTTCACCCAAGTCCAGACGACGTAGCGAGGGCACACGGTGGAAGGCATAGCCTGGTAGGGTCTCAATGGGGTTGTTGCGCAGCCACAGCTCTCGCAGTTTGCTGAGGTACTCAAAGGCATGTGATGGCACCAGTGTGAGGCGGTTGTCAAAGAGTTCCAGTGTGTTGAGGTTTGGGAGGCCATTGAATGCTCCGACTTCGATCTGACGTATCTGATTCTTGGATAGCTGAAGGATTTCAAGGTGCCTCAGGTGCTTGAACGTATCTGACTTGATGACCTGCAGGGATAAATAAAGATAAAGTTACTGGAAAAGATATAGAATGATGGTTACTTTGTCATTTAACAGGTTACAGGTTTGGATAAAATTAAAAAGAGAATTTAATCAAATGTATTCTGCCAAGCCTTCCCAAAGTAAAGTTTTTGTATCTATCTGCAAACTGCGGCAATAAAGTCTACATATTTTCTTTTTATTAAATGTAAAATGTGTCCTTTAGACTTTAGAGTAATTGTATAATCCAGTGACGTTCATAGCCTCACTATTGTAGGGTGGATTGAGGAGAGTCGCTCTAGGTTTGAGTCTCAGGTGAGGCCACTGTTTGTTTGTTTTTTTGTCTCTAGGCTATTTTGCATTTCAGTCGTAACGTGGCTTCAGTCTTCATCTGTTAAAGACGCAGCAATAATTCCAGTGATAATTACAATAATAGTATGTATTTGTTAATGTGACTGAACAAAGTCATTAATTGTGCTTCATTGAAAATGGAGAGGGGGTCGCTGTCTGCAAGGGGATTTCATTCCCCTTCAAAAATCTTGGCACAACTCTTTGTTGCTCTGTATTTGTTTTGCTTGAGACACCAAAATGACTTTGTTAGGCTTAACATAGACTGTGGATTAAGAGAGATTTTCACGGCCTTGCACATTCCTGACAAACTGTCAATTTGTGACAAATTGGAAGTGAGATGGTACTCTTTTGCTTCAGAAACTTGAGGCAGAGATTATTTATACTACTGGTTTTCTGCAACAAAAATATGTATGTATGAATATTTTATTCCCTGTGGTCTAAATGAATCATCTGTAACATGCACAGTAGAAATACCAAAAATGTTCCGCACCCCACTCCCTTTTAAACATGAGTTTAATCAACTTTGCCACATCGGTGAAAACCTGTTGCAGTAGCTCAGTTCACGTTTTTTCTTTGCAGCTTCCTCATATGCAATTCTGAGGTTTTTTCTGTTAAAACATTGATCCAAGAGAAAAAGATTGATGCTGGTTTGGATGCTGTGCTGGCTAAAGGATTGCTGCTGCCAATAAGTAACTATGACAACTGGATAGTTGTTTACATAATGAACAAACAGAACTTTTCAGGTTAACCGTCAGTGCATCAAATCCAGGTGGGCTAAAAAAGAGATGTTGAGTAAGTAAAGCAGGAGTATAGCAGATTGTGAGGAGGAAGACATTCAAAAAATGTTCTCTAAATTTTCACAGAGAGATGTAAGATCACTGGCACACAAAATGGAGCTTGGAGCACTGATGAATACAAATGTGGACAGTTGAGGATGCAGTTCTGTTTCACCCCAACATGTCTGCAGAAACATATTCTGTACTCCAATGCTTTTATTTATTTCAAACTGTACGTTCAGACGGAGCAGTAAGAGTAAAGGACGAAGGACGGCAGAGCTTGTTACCAACAGATGGTGCAATCCTGGACCTGTTACTGAGAAGGAGTGTCTCTGCTGACAGATATTGCACTGTTGTTTTTGAGTTCACCTGCGTTAACCTGTCAATGCTGCGTGTGACATCATCAGCCAAGTTATTCATTTCCTGTCTTCTTGTTATTTTTAATATTACGTCAACTGTAATTTAACCCGCGTTTATTGTTATCGTGCAAACTGGAGTGAAAGCATTCCCAGCCGAAGCTTTCATCACGCAGGCACCATCACACACTAACTTGACCTTTGTGTAGTGCTTGTGCAAAAGGTTAGGCATTGCTCAGTGCTCACACAGCAACAGCGTCATCACAGATAAATCTCACGAGCCTTCAGCCAGAGGAATAATAATTGCAGCCACACTTAAGTGGATATCTAACACTGACTTACTTCATCACTGAAGCTGTACCAGTAGAGAGTAAACACAGTTTTTGCTCAGCTGTGTTTAAGACAGATGCACACAAATTTGAATTAAGGAGAACATGTTGAATATATAAGCTGTGAAAAAAGTGTGAACCTCTTGCTATAAACTGAAGCAGGACTCTCTTTTTGTTTACTAAAATTACCTTTCCAATGTAATTTCAGGGCCAAAGAGCAGTTACCACCTTGTTTTAAAGATTGCAATCAGATTTAGTTAGGGCAAGGTGCAGCCGCCTTGAACAAACAATATTATAAAAAGTCACTGAATCAAGGGGCCAAACTGAGTTTCTGAGAATTCGGTTGGAAGCCTGTTGCATGATCAATTCTGCTGGTTAAAATGGAAACAAATAACAGGCACATCTAGAAAGTAGAACATCAGAAAGTAAGAACATTTGTGCTAGGTATATTATTTCTTTGTTGTAACAATGCTTCTTGGCAATAAATCTGTTACTGTTGGAAAGCTTCTTTGTTTCCCTTTTAAATGGTGACACATTTGTAGGGAACATGCATTTGTGGGATGAGCAGCAGAGCCGAGGATGTGAGTTGAGCCAAATCTTCTCTGCCAATTTTGCTATTGACTCTTTGTTTGGTGTATGGAAGTTTGAAAAAACAATACATATTAGCAATTTAACAATTGATCCATCTAAGAAACAGGAGCCTCAGTAGCGTGTGGGAGAACCTTACACAGCCATAACAGCCTGGCACCTCCTCCTCACGCTGGTCACCAGCCTGGTCCCACACTGCTGTGGGACAGCGTCCCATTCTTCAACCAGTATGTTGCAAGTCAGCCAACGTGGTTGTGTTGGTCACTCTGGCGTGAACAGCACCCCCAAGCTGATCCCACAAGTGTTCAATTGGGGTGAGGTCAGGACTGCTGCCAGGTCAGCCCACCGTCTCCACTCCCAAAATCTGGAGGTGGTCTCTGATAAACCTGCCCTGTATCTTGGAGGATAGAGCTCGGTGCCAGACTGTGGACATATGGGATCACCACCAGTGTTGGGTGTAATGCGGTACAAAGTAACGCGTTACTGTAACGAGATTACATTCGCCTGTAACGCAGTAATGTAATGCGTTACAGTTGTAATTTGGGTAATCACATTATAGTTACTCTAAGACAAAAAACATTACGTTACTTTAGTTACTTTAAGCTTTTCAGCTACATGTAGAACGGGAGAACAGAAAAGAAAATCAAACTTGCCTTTCATGCGTCTTCACGCGTTGCGCAACACTTGTGTGACTTAACGTGATTTTACGTGATTTTACAGGATTTTATGGGATTTTACGGGACTTTACGAATACACATTTCTGCTGATCTGGGCACTGCAGTAATAAGGTTCCAACTACAGGACTGTCTCAGAAAATTTGAATATTGTGATAAAGTTCTTTATTTTCTGTAATGCAATTAAAAAAACAAAAATGTCATACATTCTGGATTCATTACAAATCAACTGAAATATTGCAAGCCTTTTATTATTTTAATATTGCTGATTATGGTTTACAGTTTAAAATTAAGATTCCCAGAATATTCTAATTTTTTTAGATGGGATATTTGAGTTTTCTTAAGATGTAAGCCATGATTAAGCAATATTAAAATAAAAGGCTTGCAATATTTCAGTTGATTAGTAATGAATTCAGAATGTATGACATTTTTGTTTTTGTAATTGCATTACAGAAAATCACAATATTCTAATTTTCTGAGACAGTCCTGTATATGTTGGCAATCGAGTTATGGTGCAGCTCAGGTGATATTGCGGAGTAATCCAAAAGTAATGTAACTAGTAATGTAAATAGTTACTTTCAGCAACCAGTAACTAAGTAGTGTAAGGGATTACTTTTTTAAAAAGTAACTAGTAATATGTAATGGATTACTCTTTTTGAGTAACTACCCCAACACTGATCACCACTGATTGCAGAATCTTATATCGATTTCTCTCTCATTGAAATTGCCTCCAATGATGACAAGCCTAGTTTTTCCAGTGAGGGAGATACCGCCCCACAACATCACACTGCCTCCACCAAAGGATGTTACCGTATCAGTGCAGCAATCAGCATAGCGTTCTCCGCATCTTCTCCACACTTTAACCCTACGATCCAACTGCCATAGGCAGAATCTGGACTCATCGCTGAACATTGCGTTCCTCCACAATCAGGGGCCTGATTGCCCCCTGATTGCCAGCAACTGGGGGTACGACAGGCTCGAAACAAGAACCAAAAGCAACGGCAAAAATAAGCTGTTTAGCATTGGCAGAAAAGATCTGGCAAATTTTCCATGGGTGCAACCCACATACTCGGTTCTGCTGCTCATCCCACAAATGCATGTTCCTTGCAAATTTGGCACCACTTAAAAGGGAAATAAACAGGCATAACATTTATTGCCAAGAAGCATTGGTACAAAAAGGAAATAATCTACCAAACACAAATTTCCAAACTTTCCGAGTTAAGTTTAGTTTTTGGTTTAATGGTTGTGGGTTGTTGAAGCATCATGTGATGTGAAATCAGATGTTGAACATATCTAGTCATATCCAGTGTGTGTGTATGTATATATTTATATATAATTAAGAAAAGAGTAATGTAAAAATAAGAAGGGCATAAATAAATATTGTTAATATTTTATGGAGAAGGGGCGGGATTAAATAACTTATACTTCTTCCCACCCCTTTTCGGACATGCAAGTGAAATTACTGTGCTGTTTTTTTGTTTTATGCTGTTTTTTTTGTTTTATTTTGTTTTGTTTTGTAAAATTGTCTTGATCGGCCATTTTGTATTATTATTTCTGTTTTACTTGTTCATATTTAGGTTATATATAATTTGCATGTTCGGAATAAAAAATCACTAACTAACTAACTAACATATTCATCATCCTGACCTCATGTGTCCTAAATGCTGTCGTTCCTTTCTACCATTTCTTTATAGCCCCTCGCTAAGAAGCTGATAATCAGTATTGAGCTGTTTAAATAAATCATTATAGAAAGTAAATCACTTCAAATTTCAAAATGTAGTCAGAACTGACTGTGCCTCTTGTCTTTAATCTATTATCCAAGTAATGAAACAGAAGAGTTGTTTTTCTTTCTGTAAGAGTCTGGTAATCGTTGGTGCCATGGGCTCTGGACACCACTAACTAGCATTCAGTTTCGTCCAACTGGAGCTCATTTGGTGAGTAGTCGTAAGTGAGCGCAACTAAAAGCCCCTTAAATCTCTGACTGTTTGAAATATGTGTGGCCAAAGCCCTCTGTGAGGCACACAGAGACTCCTGGAGTCGGGCCATCGCCTCTTCTGTATGTAGAGCAGGCATGGGGGGGGGAGTTAACGGGGGGGAGAGCGAGAGAGGCAGAAGAGGGAGGGCTGAGCTGTTAGGAGGGGGTGGGAGCTGTCAAGGCTTTACTCTCAGGGTACTCAGTGGAGGAAAAAATAAGCCAGAGAATCTAGGATGCCTTCAGGTGTTAAAACATTTTTAGATTTTTAATAATTTCAAGCGGAGCTCCAGGATACATCAAACCGAAACGAGAATTGCAGGCTGCAAATGAAACGCAACAAATGCTGATGTTGCTTCTTTATCTTTTCCTTCATGTTAACAGCATCTCCTAAAACCTTGCATGCTAAATCAAGTGGCATGATGTCCCATTTATGCTCAGTTAGCATCACATAATGTTTAATAAGATGTGTTCTCCGAAAAATCAGCTGCTGTGCCCAACGTGCACTCGCATTAAAAGAGATGCACTGGAAATTTTTAACAATGCTGAATCGTTTTTCATTAGACAAGATAAAATCTAGTGGAAATAAATCCAAAACCACAAAAGAACAAAGCACTGTCAGCAACACAAGGATGAACACAGTCACATCAAATGTTGCGGCAGACTAAAACTGCCACTCCGCTTACAAATTTAGAGATCCCTGTACTTTTATATCGATGGCCTGAGATAAAATGATCGTCCTTTGCTGCTGCAAAGCCACAAGCACTGTCTAGGGACTCCAGATAAATTGGTAATGCATACAAAAGGAAGCATTAAGTCGTGGCAATATGTCTTGCTTTCAATTCATAAAATATATTCGCTCAGTTCGGCAAAAGCTTAACAGCCTTGTTCTGTCATTACAATCGCTTACTCTCCTGTCTTTTTTTTTTTAATAAATATCTTTAAGAGAAAACATGCAGCAACAAGTCAGTCAGCCAGGAAGAATGTCATTCCTGGTAATGTATGTTGATGTGTGTGTGTGTGTGTGTGTGTGTGTGTGTGTGTGTGTGTGTGTGTGTGTGTGTGTGTGTGTGTGTGTGTGTGGGATGATTATGTGTGTATTGTGACAGAAAATCTTTAATCTAGCACACCAGATATGTCTCTTTCACTGATGTTAAAAGGAATAAAAGAAATTTCCTAAAGAAATATGTTTTAAGATCTGTTATTAATGAACGTGCTGGAAAGAAATATGAAAAAAATGAAAATGACATCTTGCCTTTACTTCTTCGATATTTTTTTTTACTGTGCAGTTATTGTCACTTAAATGAAAAAGACCTGTGACAGTGAGTATGATTGTATTTAAACAACGAGCAGTTAAAGGGAATCCATAATATTTTCTGAACAAATTTAACTCA
The DNA here is from genome assembly GCF_033807715.1 of Cololabis saira. NCBI lineage: Eukaryota > Metazoa > Chordata > Actinopteri > Beloniformes > Belonidae > Cololabis > Cololabis saira. The sequence continues at coordinate 8,460,501 of NC_084607.1, forward strand.
GTTTCAGCTCACAAAAATAAACTAGCATGAATGTTTTTCTCTCAGCAATTAGAGGGATTTCATTGTCATCCAGCAGTTAAACAGGCGTGTGTGTGTGTGTGTGTGTGTGTGTGTGTGTGTGTGTGTGTGTGTGTGTGTGTGTGTCACCCTTATTTCAATGGTATATTTAAAACAATAGAAGTTGACCACAAAGGTTTCCTTTCAGGCCCACAAAAGAAGAGAAATTTGAAATATAATAATTTTACTCATTGATTAAAACATTATATGAAAATCATGATGCAATGAGTAAAAAATTGATCACTCACTAAACCAAAACTACTGAAATAATTACCATAGCTATTAAATAACATGCTATAAAACTATCATCTGCTGAGGCAACACACATAATTTAAAGAATTAGAAATAAAAGTCTTTAAATTTGATTCACAACTGCTAATTATTGAGGGAGATTTAACAACCAGCAGAGATGGTTCCAGGAAAAGGGGAAAAAGCAAAAGCACTCAATTATTCTAGCTTGTTGGTGTGTGTGTGGGACTGATAAATACTGTAGGCCTATATTGCTGACATAAGTAAGCTGGTAGAGGAAAGTTGAATTAATATATCAGCAATGGAATGTGGAGGTTTTCAGATAAACTTGACCAACTTGCAAACCAGTTTTGTATTTCACTTGTGTCCAGGAGTGGTGGGCTGGGACTATTATGGTTTGTATGTAGACATCTGACAGCTTTCATTTAATCAGAAGAAATCACTTTCCAGTTTGCATTCAGGGTAATTAAGTCACCTACACAGGACTGTTAGTGAGATGTCTTCAGGTGTCTTATCGACGTAGGAGTGTTGAGTAATGTGCTTTTCAAAGACTTATCCAGGGACAAATGTACAAGGAGAATAGGAGGGAGCCTAAGAAGGAGCCTTGAGGGACGCCACATTTAATGGAAGCGGGAGGGGATGAGCAGTTTCTCACGTAAACGGAAGCATATTAAGTGAACTATTTTAAGTGTCCTTTGTCAACTGGCTTCATGCCCAAGATGTTTTAGGAGAGTGATGTGATCTGCAATACTAAGATCAAGTTGCCCAAGAGAATATTACTGTATTTTCCACACCATAAGGCGCACCTAAAAGCCTTTCATTTTCTCAAAAACCTTATTAAGCAGTTTCAAAGTTTATTTAGACGGGACAATGCATATTAATGAACACTAAACAGTGTAAATACACCGGGTTTAGCAGAAATGCTAGTTTCCACCCGCAGTCCCCACAAGCAACCAGACACACTCACACTCACACCTACGGGCAATTTAGAATGATCAATTTACCTAGCATGCATGTTTTTGGACTGTGGGAGGAAACCGGAGTACCCAGAGGAAACCCACGTGCAAACTCCACACAGAAAGATCCTGCTGGGCCTGGGAGTCGAACCGGGAACCTTCTTGCTGTGAGGCAACAGTGCTAACCACTAAGCCACCGTGCTTATAATGCAGTGCGCCTTATATATGATCATTACGGTAATTTCTGTTACTGTAGTCAGGGGGATTGTAGCTACTGTAGTTGGTGTCGCCGAAGTAATGGCGCTAAAAACGTCTGGAATCGTCACAGACGTTCAAGACAACAGCAGCGACGCTAACTCGCATAATGGCGACTTTGACGAGATGGAGCAAAGCTGGTTTTTATTTTGTTAAAGGAGCTGTATGTAAGAGCAATAATAAAACGAATCATAAAATGACCCCGATATGTCAACAGACATTTAAAAATCATGTTCATTTCAAATACTTATGTCACTGACAACAGCCCTCAAGCCAGGATATTCCAGTTTAAAAAGAGGAGTTGCAACCCTCAACTGATGTTTATGTTGTCATTTTTTGTTTTGGCCTGAAGCTCCACCCTCCACCTATCTCCCAATCACCAAGTCAGTATTGTTTCTGAAGCTCCACCCTCCACCTATCTCCCAATCACCAAGTCAGTATTGTTTCGGCATCCGGGTTGCCAGCTCGGCTCTAATTATCGCAGCCATGGCAGCCTATGTTCCTGCTGCATTCTGCAGCCTACCTGGCAACCTCTGGTCGGGGGGAGGAGGGGGAGGGTACACGCCGCTCAACAATATTTTGAAAGTGACTGCAGTACCAGTTTTGGCCATTTCTTACAGACGGCTCCTTTAATAAAAATTTGACATACGGTACTTTTCTTCTTGGTTTTTTTTTTTTTGCATTTTCTGTAGGATTTTGTAGCATTTCCTGTAGCGCAGCTCCATCAGGTAGATACGTAACTCAACCCTAGCCACTATAGTATGGTATTTTACCATATATTTTGGGGGTCTTATAATGCGGTGCGCCTTATATTGCAGTGCGCCTTATAGTGCGGAAAATACAGTATAAGAAACTCCCACAGATCAAATCAAAACCGACATGAAGGCACCAGGCGGTATTTACCTGTATCGAGTTCTCCTGCAGGTTGAGGTATCGCGTGTTGACCGATATGCTCTCGGGGACGTCCTCCAGGTTCTGCCTGGTGCAGATGACTCGGCTGGCCTGGTTGGAGCACGTGCAGAGCGTCGGGCAAGAAGAGGCGGCTCCCACTAACTCCTGCCCCGGGAGGAGGAGCCGCAGTAGCAGCTGGGCCAATAGAAAGAGGAGGGGGGAAGGGCCGGGACAGCAGGTCAGCGTGGCGATGCGCATGGCAACTGGGACATGACCCTGCTCTTTAATCCGGAGGTACAAGTGACGCTTCTCCACACTGGTGGATTTCTGCTTTACGTTCCCTTTCGGTCGCCCAGTGGAAGTTTGTTCTTTCTAATTCCACATCCTCGGAGATGTTTTTGTCCTCTGCCGATCTCTTCCTTTCTTCTCTTGTTTTTTGAACACAGATAAATAGATGTTATTCCCTTTTCTTTTTCCTTGCGTTGTCGGGGGGTTTGAGTGATGCTCTTTGTGAAGTGAGAAGAACCCAGGAGTGGCTGTACAGAACAAAAGCAAGAAAGACAAGAGAGGGAGACAGAAAGCAGATATTAGAGAGAAAACAGGCCAACAAACACTGAACAAAACAAACAACAGTAAGACATCTACAGTATAGCTTATCATCAGACGGATTATCCAAATATAAATGAATACATAAGTAAAGATTAATGTAAGAAGTCTGTTTCCTCTGTAATCAAATCCACACACAAGTAAAAGACAATACTGGTTAACTTGAGTGGGTCAACATCTACATGAGGATATTCATGTATTTTTGCCTTTACACAATTTACATTTTTGATACTTGGTATTATCATTTACAGCTAAGACTTTTTTGTAGTTTAACTTTTGGTTACTAACTGAAACAGCATCGAGATGTTAAGTCAAACTAATCATTGAACATCGTTTACACTTTGACATCGTTTACACTTTGACATCAATTCAGACTTTGCTGAGAGTGCAACATAAAACACTGGATGTCGCACTTGAGTACTCCAGTTTCTGACCGAGACCAACCGTAACTGTATTTGCAGACCTTTTAAAGCCCACACAACTTGCTAAACAGTTAAAGTTCCATCCATCCATCCATCGTCCGCCGCTTATCCGTTCCCGGGTCGCGGGGGCAGCAGACTCAGTAGAGATGCCCAGACTTCCTTCACCCCAGACACTTCCTCCAGCTCCTCCGAGGGGAGTCCGAGGCGTTCCCAGGCCAGCCGAGAGACATAGTCTCTCCAGCGTGTCCTGGGTCTTCCCCGGGGTCTCCTCCCGGAGGGACATGCCTGGAACACCTCCCTAGGGAGGAGGGACATGCCTGGAACACCTCCCTAGGGAGGAGGGACATGCCTGGAACACCTCCCTAGGGAGGAGGGACATGCCTGGAACACCTCCCTAGGGAGGAGGGACATGCCTGGAACACCTCCCTAGGGAGGAGGGACATGCCTGGAACACCTCACGAGGGAGGCGTCCAGGAGGATCCGGTACAGATGCCCAAGCCACCTCAGCTGACTCCTCTCAATGTGAAGGAGCAGCGGCTCGACTCCGAGCTCCTCCC